>NW_019101761.1:0-194850 GCF_001856785.1 Myzus persicae | reverse complement strand
GATTCATTGGACGCCCACCACCCCCAAACAGCACAATTTCTATAAATTTCTAAAAATTA
Organism: Myzus persicae; assembly: GCF_001856785.1. Lineage (NCBI taxonomy): Eukaryota > Metazoa > Arthropoda > Insecta > Hemiptera > Aphididae > Myzus > Myzus persicae. The sequence goes on along the minus strand of NW_019101761.1, from coordinate 194,791 downwards.
AAAGTAAAAATATTAGACAATAATAGTGTGTACCTAATGCTATAATAAACGAAATGTACTGTTTACGATATTTTTTATAAAATAATTATACAAACTGTTAAATTAAAACATCGATATAATATTCAATAATACTCTCACGTGACTTTGGTTTACCAATGAAAACCCATTAAATTGGGTAATAAATCCATAACGTGAATAACGATGGTCGATCGATGCCGGTTATATGCGATAGAATCGTATATTTCGGACAAAACCGACGAACCTATTTTCTAACCCATTGTTATGTGTAAAAAAATATTTACTGATTCAGAAGGGAAATGACTGTGTCTGGAGGGGGGGGGGGTGTCCTAATACTATAGTATATATCATAGGTATGTATCCACATCAATGTTATATTATTATTGTTACCTGCACGTGCGCGTTTTTCTATACCGTGTTCGGTATACACATAGGTACGTGCCAGCCACGGTCGTATAACAATAATTGACACTATATTGTATTTGTTTTACATTATCGTCACTTTTATTATTATTATTGTTATTATTATTTTATATTTTATGGTCGATTAATAGATGTCGTCGGGCTCTCTGGCACACGAGCGGTTTTCGAGATAAATATCGCATGGTTAACGACTGTGTGTCCGAAACAAATTTACCAGTCCTACTGACTTGTCATATTGAATTATCTGCTAACCTGTCCGACGCACCACTTCATTAATATGCCAAGCTATTATTCCGTGGAAAAATAATAAAAAGGTAAAACGATAATTTACGGGCACACGTATCCACCGCTCCGGCGTGTGTGCGCGCTCGCATGTGTGCTGGACAGGTTTTTCAACGGTATATTATTATATTATACTATATTATATTATATTATATTATTAATATATACCTTTGTGCTCCGTCGTCGTCGTCGCAGTCGTGTTTATAATAATATTAGACTTTTTTTCCTTGTTTTTTTTTTTATTTTTATGTTCATCTTTCGATCTCCGTGCGGGACCGCCAGTCCGCATCTCTCGCTATAGTCGATGATGATCGTACACAACAATATTATGATCGTGATACAAGTGCGGCGTATTCCGTTCGGACAGATTTCAAATGTTCGGTCCAACGACGACAATATATTATTATTATTATTATTATTATTATTATTATTATTATTATTATTATTATTATTATTATTATTATTATTAATGTGTAGTGTGCGGTGATAACAATGACGTTTTTTAAAACAAAAAAACAACAGTTACCCGCACGCAATGCTCGTTTGTATACAGTGTGAGCGGAGTTGTCATTGCATCCTTCTCTACTACAATATTGCCTATCTAATTTAGTTACGGCAGTTATTTTTCGGGATTTCTAACTACCCTCGGCTTTATCTGCGGGTAATCGTTCGAAAATCTGATGGCCGATCTGGCGCGGATCCAGAGGGAGGGCAAGGGGCTTTAACTCTTTATTTCCCCTATTTAAATTCATACTTGATGTGTTCAAATAAATAGTTCATATAGTCTTAAAACCCATAATTTTAAAATATAAGCAAAATTGTAAATATTGCTATCAAATCTTATCGTTCTGTAATGATATGTACAGTCTATTATGCAGTACTGAAATTTAAAACAATTTTTCGTTCGGAAAGTTGCAATGTACACAATGAATTAATTCTAAAATAAAATAAAATCTCTGATATTAATAGTTTCCATTACATGTTCGAAGAAAACTTGTACAAACTTGATGACACAAGTGTTTATATTTCTGTTTAAAAGCTAAAGCGCATAGTTAAGCCTTATATTATCTTTGCATTGTATATAATATATTATCAGTGTTCAGCGATCTTCAACCATAACATATTATTGAACCAGCGACCTAGTTAAGTTATTTTTTTTTATGATACATAATATACGAAGAAAAAAAAACTATGCTCATTGACAAAACCCCGCTCTGATGTTTTATGCGTGTAAAAATTGCCGAATTTTTAAGTAATTTTGTATTGTTATTATTATTACTACTACCTATGTTCGCAATGTGTGTATTCTTGTGTTATAATTATTAACAGTACACATAACAACTCAATTCTGAAGCTCAAGTGATTCAAAAATAGATCGCTACCCACCGGCCGAAGACCACTATAGGTACTACAGGCAGCGCATGTTGTAATATTATACTTACATACACGGACATCTGAATGATCATATCTGTTTGATAAAAACATTTAAAAAAAAATAACTGAAAACAGACTGAAAAACGAATGTCAGAAATCGCATAGACAACAGCACTGCCTCGACAAGACGTATAATAATATTATAATTATAATATAATCTCAAACAGTCAAAGCGTTTAAAATAATAAAACACAATGTATACCTATTAAAATACTGTTGTACATACAATCTCCGAAAATATCTAATTTCATTCCTAGCACCGCAGTGAACCGTTCGCCTGGCAACGGTGCATTATATTTGACTTAACTTTGTCTTCAGTTCGCATTTGGCAATGCTTTGGGTGGACTTCCATTCAGATCTGTCCTATATTTTTTTTAGATCTCATGTACTACGCGTATATCGGATAGAATACGTGGCGACGTACAATATTTCGGGTTTTATAAATAGACGTCAGAATGTAATCCGACCGTGCTCATCAGTCCCCCCCACGCATGGCAAAAATTGGCTCTCATATTCGACACAGACAAATTGTTCCGTTCGAAATTTCGTCCAACAATATACTTACTATAATATGATATATGTATATAATGCGATTCTATGTTATTATATCGATTGAACAGAAATCGGGATACGCGAGTACTTTTATCATTATACATTATATCCTATATTAACCGCATAGACATTTTACAAAAGGTATAACAATTGGTTTTCGCCGACATAATAGTGCCTATATGTTCGTCGTGAATTTTAGTGCACATATTCGAGTATTCACGACCGGTGAACTGGCAACCAGAAAATAAAAATAAAACGATTTATTTATAGACATTTCCTTAAAAACATATTGTCTGCAGCTCTATTGATTTCTACAGGTACCTAATTATAGCTGTAAAACAATTATAAAATTAAATATTATTATCACGACATTGAAATATAATTTTTAAGTTCTTTAGTTGACCTATATATACATTACTTACAAACCGCATTATTATTATTTATTTTTTTTTAATTGTCCAAACACTATATATTGTTATAATATGATGTATATGTTTGGAATTCATATCGCACGAATTTTAATGCTGTAACTTAATATGTATCTGTTTCAGAAATATTTTTGAACATTATTAAATGACAATAATTGTGTGTTATATTTTTTTTCGTTAAATATGTTTTACTCTTACTCTTGATATTTTTACTTTAGTTTTGTTTTTGCCAAATATTTATAGCAGTTGTTTTTGTTTGCAAATATATTTCTGAACTTCGTGTTTTTATCAGTTCACCTCTTATAGACTCAAACTCTAAAACGATAGAATATTAAATTCCTTATAAGATATTATTAGCTGTTATAGGTACTAAATTAAATACGAATAAAACTGTAAAATATACAACTAACATTTTTTTCCTAATAAAAAATCAACGATTTTGATAGGATTTTTCAAATGTTTATAATTCAACTGTTTATAACTTCAAAATATCTCTAAATACATCGGAGGTTTTAGATCCACGGATATAGGTACTTTTCTGATTATAACTAATAGGTAGCTCCTAAATCAAATGGCATCAATAAAATTACAATCAGTAAGAAAACGAGCAATGACTATAATGAGTAATTAATGAGTAATGAGTATATGCACGGATTTCAAATCGTTTGAGCCCCATTAAGAATGTGATAAACGTAAATATTAAACACTATAGAATACCACTATAGTTTATTTATTTCATCCAATGAATGGCACTGTCATACCACCGGTATAATAATTTGTTTGGATTTGTATAATTTTATTTTATGGGATGTTTAAACAGGTACGTATATTGCAGGTACCTCAATAATTACAATATTTCGCCTTTTGTTTCAGCTTTAATATTTTATCTAAAATATCTATAATAAATATAGATAGCAGTATACGGTGTTAAATGTCAATAATAGAATAATACTCTCGACTTACAATCTATTATATAGACAGTATTGTCTGAATGAAAATAGGATTTTTTTAAGTAACTGCCTATAATAATCTCGTTATGACATAATATCACACTAAATAAAAAATATACTACAACAACTGTTGTAAAACTTGTACAGTTGCACGAGTACACATTTAGGTTGTCATAACTTAGGAACGATTAAAATATTTTATGAATAAAAGACATTAAACTCTGCAGTTAGCAAAAAAAAAAGTGAATTATTATAATACATACCTACTCACATAAAAGTATAAGACTATGTAGAACACCACGTAATAATTTACGAAATTTTTTAATTCACGGGTTCGATGTTTTACGATTTATTCACAGTTAACTCATCGTCACAATATTATCAACTTGGTTTTTATTTTATAACTTGTCATGCTATGTATAAAACGTCGTCAAGGCGATTTATTATAATTTATAGAGTACATACCTATAAGTGTCGTCTCATCGCGCAGTTAATGGCCAAAAATTGACTAAAAGTATGCAACCATTTCTGCAGAATACTTGAAGAATCGTATACCTTTATATTACGTAATTAGGTATAATATAATCAAATAATTATCTTAACGTGACATCATGACCTAACTTAACCTTTAAAAAATAATTAGAGTTTTGAAAGAATTTTCGTAAATAATTTTAGATATTTTACCAAGCAATTAATTATTTTTTATAGTAAAATTTTTTTTAATTTGAATGACAAATATATGAATGATTCATTTATTTGGCTTATTACCATGATATGTATTATTTTATTTTTGTGTCCGTCATCACTCATCACCCAATTTTCATCTTCAAGATTGATTTCCTTACCACGGTAGGGGGAGGGTCAAAAGTAAAAAAACTCAGTACTTTTCAACATTTCTGGGAGAATTTTCACACTGAACCAGTTTTCAGCTAGTTAATCGATATTGTTGGAATTCATAGTTATAATTAATTTAGATACTTGAAATTCTCATCAAATATTTATATCATCATTTTTTAGACTTTATTATACCTACGATTTCGGCATAGTGCCATTTATATTTTTTTGAGTGATTCAAATTCAAATGTTGACGATACGTCGATACATATACACACAATAACAATTTATTCTCAAATAATATACGTCATTGTTCAGTAGTATTTTTAGACTCAGCGCCAAAGCTTGAAAATATAATAAGTCGTACCTATAGAATTACAAAAATACAAAAAATATGTATTGGATGTATTAAACGAAAATAAAGATTTTAGTTATATTTTATTGTAATTCAAAATATATTATTCGTAGGGAATTGAAATTTTGAGAACTTAATGATTTTATAATGTTTATTTTTGTTTTGTGTTTGAAAATATTTGCAGACAAATATGCATCAATTTTAAATGTTAGAGAAGAAAAGTAGGTCTTGTTTTTACTTTTGAGGGCCAAAGTTCGTGGTCAAAAAAATCCTCATACTTTTAAAGGAATTTAGAATACAAAAAACATTATTATGAGGGAACAGAAATATTTCCAAAACTATTTCCTACAGAATCAATTGATTTTATCGTTATAATTCAAAAACAAATATTAGTAGATAATATATTGTAATTTTTAAGTAACATTTACATTAGAATTTTTTAGACATCTGATATATTATCATATTATATTATTTAATAATTTTTATCTTTTTTAGCTTTTATATTATAAATGTTAGAAATTTATGAATTTATATTTATATTTTTCCATGAACGTTGATTGGCAATTCTCAAAATTCAAAAAGTTTGAGAATATGAAACAAGGCTTGTCTTAAGTCAAACTTATAATAATATAATTATTTAAAAATGTCGAAAAACTTTGTCACGATTTTTCGTTTATAGCGTAACTGTGATCCCGTATTAATCCATAAATAATGATTAATATGCATACCAGCTTACTATTAGAAATTAAAAAGTGTTATCATTGGGTGACTTCTTTCAATACAAACATTTTTTTTCCTGTCATGCTTTTTAGTTCTTATCACTTGTAATATGTTATTATTTCAATTTCATATAGTTTGTATATTAGGCACTTATAAATAAATTAAAAATGTTTTTTCTTTTCAAGAATGATTTAATTTTTTAGCGGTCGGTGCACACCTGCACATTTCAACACAAACTTTCACCGAATACCAACGAAATATGTACAGATAAGCGATAACCCATCAGATAAAAAAAGGCATCAACTGGTCGTCCTCAACGAACCACAATGCATTTTGACAAACCTAACCAGGAAATATTCTCTTCGGAATATGAAATTAATTACGTATATTGTCATAGCAGATAAGAAAAAAAACTTATGAAATTATAACAATAATAAATAATAAAGTCAAAATAAATATTTTTCAAAAATGTTGTTATATGATGAATTTAAATCGTATAGCAATAATATTTTTAATAAGTTAGTATAGTTTTGAAATGATTAGTTTTTATTGCGTCAATAGATATTTTATACATTATATAATGTTAATTATTAGGAGTTTATATTGTATATTATATATAGTTGTGTAGTTGAAAAAAATTAAAGTACGAGGTATACGTCCTAATATATCTCAAGACTTATTCGAATAAAACTATGTATATACTTACAGGCAAATACCCACTTAATAAAATCATACATGTAAAATACAATTTCTCTAATTTCCCATCGATTTGTATGAACTAAATTGAGATTAAAAAATTGTTCTAAATTATTGTCTGATATAATATATTATATAGGTACCATACACATCTTATAATGCATGCAGTACTTTCAGGAACACCTTGCTATACTTACAATGTTCCTATTGCATATATTTTTGATATTATGAATAACGATCAATTATTAATTATTAACTTTAATATAAAGCGGGTGCACATAAAGGCGTGCGTGTGGGTGGTGCAGGGTGTGCTAATGCGCTCCACCTGCAGTGGTTTTAATTTTATCTTGGAAAATAATTTTGATGGCCAAACATTGCATGGTATATAATTCACCCCAACCCCTAAAAAATAAATTACAGTTTATGAAAATCGTTTATTTTTATCGTTAAGAAAACTGAAAGGTACCTACAGTAATGATTGTCTACGCATACGCCTGTGCGGGAGCAGTCGTATGATTAACCGATTATCAAAATTTATAAGCGTCATATTTATATTTAAAAATGCATACATTTCAACGAATTTACATTAGTTTACAATTTTCAATATCCAATAAACACAGTTCAATACTCAAATTCAATAACATTATAATAATACAATAGTCAAGGGGACGTTGCGGTGACATTTGTCGTCTCCGTAGTCTTACAACTGAGTGACATTTTAACATCAATCACAATCGAAGCAATGGCAAATTCAATGGGAAATTCAATGTCTTTAAATTATTATAATAGTTGACGTGATCTCAAAAAACTTAAATCTACGAAAATTGTTGCCCAACACACGTATAGTCCGTAGTAGAACAGGCAAATTATCTCATAATCCGCCTGTGCAACAAGTGACACTGTGCGGAGACGTATTCCGACCACAATAATATTCAATAATATTCATATATAATTGTATACATTTATTTCGATAGCTGTAATAATAGGAGACCGAGGCCAATAGTGTATTGAAGGGATAGTAAAAATTAAATACATACCCAGTAATCGAAATACCTATACCTTTATCAGTGGTAGTTTTATAATTTTTTTTTTTTACTGGCAACTTATTGGTTATGACTTATGAGTATATAATGTCTTGACGTTGTAATTTATTGCTATATGTTAGATTTAAATTTATTCATAAAACATCTTTACCCTACGAAAAACGATTCTTAGCCGAATTTTTGTGCACAGTGAGCGCGTTTATTTCTAAATAAGAATATTTTAACTCTACCCAGGGGAGCATAATGCACGAATTTCGTTTGCGGTATCGTATCCTTCGAGGGGTGCATCCAGCATACGGACAAGGCGAAAAACTTGGAAACATCGAAACACGACAACTCGGCCACCACTCGTCCGCTGTCCAGACGCGTACAACCATATAGTATTACCCAAAAATCACAATAATTTAGTTATTAACAACAACAACAACAATAATAGTAATAGTAATAGTAATTGGACGTTAATTTAGCCCGTGCCAAGGCTACGGCGGCGGCGGCGGCGGCGGGACCAGACCAGAAATGCCAGGAATGTTGAACCTCGTTGACCCGTGACCCGGCGAGCGCGCGCGCGCAACACCATTGTGTCCGTCGCCGTCGTCGTCGTCCTTACTCCTTTTACGGGTGATGCGTGCGGTGGTCGCGTCTCCGCCGTCGTGATGATAATAATAAACGCTTTTTATTTTTATTTTCACGTAACGGATAACAGGTTTCCGGGTGGGGTTGGAGGGGAGGCCGTTATATATTATATGGTCTCTATACCGCGGGTGACCGTGGTAACCGGGAAGGTGTAGTCTGAGGGGGGGGGCCGCGTTTGAGGAACTCTATGGATCAGATAAGCGCCGCACAGGATCGGATTTTGTGTGTGTGTGTGTGTGTGTGTGTGTGTGTGTGTGTGTGTGTGTGTGTGTGTGCAGACGAAGGCACCTACACTTGACTGCCAGGTCTTTGAGTCATGTCCCCCGCGGGGGTTTGACGCTCGAGCGTCACGTACCGCCGTTGTATACTAATGTTGTATATATATAGTGGGGCTGCAGTGTCGTCGTCGTTATTAATTTATTGTTGCTTTGGTAATATTGTAATAATTTTATCATACGACGACACGCTGTCAAAACCTCTAGACCTGCGAAACAAACGAACGCATTAGAGGTGATCCTGCAGGCAAATATTATGGGGGGAGGGGGGAGGGGGGCTTGAATATTCGTCGGCGTATCCCGCACGCTCCCAAAGAATTCACCTGCAGCACAAACATTTTTAACAGAAACTCCACGATATACTATACTTATTGCATACAGGCACCTGATAAATTATTACATGAATTATAATGAACTACACAATATGCGCCCTATTGCAAAAAAAATTGATTAAATTTGATAGTACCCTGAAATCGAATGCACCAACTAAATCTTGTTCTGGGGACTCACTCTTGATTCAATTGAATGTGTAGTGCGGCCCGTCAATAATATTATACTGTGAGTGTACTATATTCCATTATCATCGTGTGTGATGAGAGGTGAGTCGAGAGTGGAGAGAGTGACTATGGGAATTATATAATGTTGGACGTAGGTACTAGGCAGTAGGAAAGAGAGGGATAGAGAGACCGAAAAATAGATCGGTGACAACTTCCTATTGGTGCGCCACGGAGGAGTAGGACAAGGATGGCTGACCCCATACAGTTATGGGAGCAAATGGCGACGAAGGAGGAGAAGAAGAAGAAGAATGCACGATTCATTATAAAAAATAAAAATATATTAATGCAACATTATGATTATTCGTTAGTTTTTAGTGCTTACCAGTTATTACAGATGTATACGTCAAGTTTTCAAGTTTTCCACGAAACTTTTTCCATTGCATATTGTTTTAAGCCAAACTATACATAACATTGTACGATATGTTGCAGTACTTTATTCGTAAGTCAGACAATCTGTTATATCCTGTATAAATTATACAAATTGGTGGGGTCGACTTAATATATTCATTACAGTAAGCGTCAGTAACGCAGTGCATTACGTTACTAACAAACAGTGGAAATACGTAGATAGGTTACCTAAATTACCTTTTTTTCTCAAAAAATCTTAAAAACTCGTAAAACATTGACATTTTTAACTAGGTACCTATAATAGTGTACAAGTGTGTATTGTTGTAGATTGTAAATTTAGACGTTTTGAACTTTTATTTTTAGTTTTTGATTTTTAATTTGCTTACAATTTTTCAAACAGTTTAGATTTAGATTATTTATACAATAAAAATAGTGATATGCATCGCTATATATGTTACGGGCAATGTGGTCTTGCCCGGCAATGTAAACTACGAATTTTATTTTAACCAACTAATATTATTTTTTATTATTATTACCTATTTATAGTATTGATTTTTTTTTTAAACAATCATTATTAATTTTATTTATGTATCATAATACAATAAACTATGATTTTTTTGAAACGCTGTGTATAAACTTATTTTTTTTTTTTTTTTTTTATTGAACTTAAGCTTCGGCAACTGAGGCCATTAGCTGTAGTAGGATTTGTATTGTAGTTTGTATTGTATATTTTTTGGAACGGTAGGGGGGAACACGTGTGTGTGTTTGTTTTTTGGCAGAATTTCGAATGGGGCACCCGTAGGTTTCTGCCATGCCCCGGGGGTGGGGGATGGCAGCACTTGTTCTCCGGTCACCGCGACTTGTCCGGAGAAAAATGCCGCCCGGAAACTTATTTTTGTTACTTATCGTGCTGCCTATTTAAAAACCAAATGTAGAAAAGCAGACAGACTATGTAATTCCAAGTCCCATGCTTCTAAATCTTGTTCAAATAAATAAGTAATATTATTAAAATTATAATTTATTATAAAAATAAAACGATGATACTTGTTAATTTTTTTTTTTTGTTATTCCATCAAAATATTCGTTATATTATGGTACATGAATAAAATTGATAATAATTGTTTTTACAAAAATGAATACTGTAAATAGTTCATGATTACAATTTATAATAATAATAATAAATAATATTATAGTTGGTTAAAAAAAATGTGTGGTTTACATTGCCCGGGGGCAGGACCACATTGCCCTGTATTCCACGTTGCCCGGAACATATATAAGTATGTATTATATTCTAATAGGTTGAACATATCATTTTTTTTTAAGAAAAAATTTAAGTTTATGATATCTGCATTCGGGAGGGTTGACTGGAATCTGACGTTCTTCTCTGGCACCTTGGACAGTCGATGGTTGTGTGTTTTATCACGATGTAATTGAGTTGCACGATATCCATATCGGAGGTTCCGTTTTTCCCATCGGGCATCGAGTATATCCTTGAATCTTTCGCAATTATACCAATGTGTTTTAGCTTTATTGCCCGGCACGGTTGCATACAAAATATATTATTATTCAAATGATTCAATGACGTTATTTTAATGGACCGCGATCATGGGCCGCTGAACCATGTGTTTACAACCACACTATATTGATTCGTTATGCGCTCGGCGATTTTTCTTTCAAATCCGCCACAATATTTGTTTTAACTACCATTATAATACGGCTAGATACTTCGCAGTTATGTCGGTAACTCTTGTCGCATATACAATATACATATATAGTGGTTATGATAATAATTTATCGATTTTTGGGGATCGTAATAAGTTATGGTGTGATATTATGCTTGCAGAATTTGAGCGTCGATCTCGCCAAGTCTTGGATATTTAATATTTTAACGCCGCCGTAGCTATTATATAGGGAGTGGTGACTTGGGAATCTATTTCGAAATACACGTGCAGAAAATCGTAAGACGCGATTAAATGTTTGAAATGTTATTCTATTCGTTTTTGCTTAAATGTTTTTGAGTACACGTAATATTAGCACTTTTATGCGTCGTCGTCACCATCATTCAGTTCTCATCTTCTGTTCTCAGCGGACTTTCTTTTTAAATGGTCTAAGTGTTCATAAAAATAAGGTATAGGTCCTGTATTCATGTTATTAAATACAAATTATCCAATTCTACTATAGTAGTAATAATACAACATATACAATTTATTTTCTGTTTCTTCATTATATTATCGGTATTAGAAATAAATACCCTCTTTATGCGATCCACGTACTAATTGTTTTTAAAATTTTTGAAACTGAGTGAATAATAATAATAATAAATATTTTTTTTCCTTTTTAACATTAAACCCGGCGAGTTCAACGCATTATATTTGTCAACTACCTATATTGATTTCCGACTGTTAACGATGTTGACGGTATTGCGCGTTCACTTAACTAAACACGACTTGAGTTAATTATTTTCATTGACTTTCCCACCTTTGATATTAATTGTAAGTACCTACAGTAACACCTATATAAGTACAATACACTGTCGTTACGATAATGTATAATAATATGCTAATACAGTTTAAATGTAAATAATATGTTAATATAAAAATCGCAGCTGCAAGATCTGAAATCTTCTCACATAAAAATACCCGTATCACATGTGATTAATTATTATTATCGTTGTTGCTGCGATGATATTATAGTCACGGAATGCCATTGGCAATAGGTACCTGCGTATTATTGTGACGTTAATGGACACAAATTTGACACGTTATGAGCTCACGTTGTTCGCAAGTATACACTATATAATTATAATAAACTAATGCCATGATTTATTCATCGGTTCACTACTGACTTACGAACTGTGGTTAATTTCGTTCAACAGTAATTTAATAATTTTAATTTATATTAGGTACACTCCTATAATAGCGACATAATATTATTGAAATCGAAGAAATATTTTCAATCATCTCCATGCCACCTGTAAAATAATCATATAATATAGTGATTACCGCATGTACCGTGGCATACTTAAAACTAAACTTTTTTTAAAGGGGAGGAGGGTTAAATCTAGTAATGGGCGGTGACTTTTGTTGCAAAAAAGTCATTTCAGAAAAATTACCAGAACCCCCCAAAAAAAAAATGAATACACTAATCAGTGGCCATATGCAACGACCAGTCGCCAGACCTCGCGCACCGGGTCATCACAAGGGAATGTGCCATTCTCGTATTCGCCGAATAAATAAATACAAGGCTTAGACGAATAATCGTTTTACTTTTTTGGATGACGACCGGGGTAGGTATATACTATTTCAAGTGTCATCCATCAGCTGCGTGCAACACTCGTCGCTTGCGGTGGGCGTATAACATAATAATAATATAATATCTATTGTATATACGCATTATAATATAACAGTACATTAAAGTGTTTTCGTTTTTCACATTATCTCGATATGTATTTGCATATGGGTACGCAGGTACAATATATATCGTTTATATGTAGATAATTGTATATATATATATATATGTGCATACTAGTACATAGTTTACCTGCAGCGTGCCACGGACGAGGAACCATATAAAACTCGAGGTCCCCCTCGGGCGTGATTGTTATTCGTAGTTTATATGTATCGTGGACATGTGTACATTAGATTATCGTCATGGTCCTGTAAATAACTGTAATCGTTAAAAATAATACCACTCAAATATTATAAGTGTCTCGCGTGAACATAACGCGATGTTTCGATTACAATCTGCTGCTATGCGTACATATATATATATATATATAGCTAGGTACCTTCCTCCGCCACGGCATAATAATATGATATTATATAGGTATGGTATAGTAGAGGTGTCTTCTATATAGATGTGTAATATATGTTCGAAAACCGATTTTGTCGTATATAAAACGAGCTGCAGGTAATCAAAAATGAGCATACGTTAAAAAAAAAAACAACAATCCATATACGCACTCGTATATTATATTCGATTGAAATTTAAATCACTCGGACCTCACGTATCGCTGTCGAAAAATAATTGCCAAAACATATAACACTGCAAACCATATCCGTTTGAGGACGCTTAATAATATTCAAAATAATATATTATGAGCCACGAACAGATATACAATAGCATTGCCTGTTGGACGCACTCGAATTGCCTCCCATCTGACCCTGTAATAAGCCTCCGGTGATTTTTTCTTTAAGATTACTCGAATTGCCTTTCGATTTCATAAACTTCATTCGCTCAAATGTCCTCCTGTTCTATAGGTATAGTGACCCTCTTGTACTGGAATCGGCTCGGCGATAGTCATATTTATCGATTTTAATTAGATAATCAATAGATTCCTACTTTGAATCTGAAACATTGACTTATTTTTAAATTAAAACCAATTATATTAACGCTCACACGTCGGTTAATCCCGGAGGATATCCCTTACACAATAGGACAAATGAATATATCAAATAAACTGAATAATAAGTAACTACAATGAATAAATAAATGCGTTACCGTCTAAAATTCAAGTTAATAAATAATTATTAATATTTTGACATGGCAGCAATCGTTTTTTAAAAATATATTGAATATAATAATATGGAAATAATGTAATTAAGCCTATGGAAACTAGTAGCTACTATATACCTATTATAGTAATCAATAACAATTTACAATTAAGATAATATCACAAATGGATTTGAACCGACAAAAGCGGCTGGTACCTAAATATTTATAAAATTTTATATTTTTGAACATTACGTAGAACATTATAATTATATAATTGATACTGCACCAAGTGTTATCGCGGATATCTTATTAATAATCTAGCCATCTAGGTTTATATTAAGGGAGCAAATCTATTAGAGAAAATAGGTCAACTATCTAGATTTGGGAGGCCACTCGTGTGAGTCCCTCAATCACTGCGATACAAGTATTTTTATAAATATTTTATTACGCCCGTGTGGTTGTGTGGTTGTTATAGATTTTCGTCTAATCTCATTATAGTCGCCGTTGGCTTCGTAGACATTCGAGTCGAGGTGATTGACAAAGAATCAATGTGGCTGGAAAACGTGGTTTTCATTTTCAAGGAAATGGATTTGCAAGCATATCAGCTAATATCGGGTGTCCGTATGTTGTGTATACTTTAAGCGCTTGGCCGAAAAAAGTGCTTTGATAAAATGAATGTACCTACGCACCAAGCGCAAGGGCTGACGTGTGTCCGATTAAAAGCGCATAGACTGTAAATAGGTTAGTTTGTTCTTATGAGGGGAAGGGGGGGTTGATCCTTGGTAGAAACTAAGCTTCCCCGCCCCATACGCTACCAAGATATGGGTTAAAGTTGTTTTGAAGATGTCTTGCTGGTATTAAACACATAGCTATAATTAGAATAACGTATTATACAACTTGTTCGCAGGCGTATAATATTGTACTTATATATACACTGCCTTTGGTCCGCTTCACTGATAGCGAGTTGTTGGTAGATAGTAAAAATCCAAACGCACAAAATTTCCCGTTGAAAAAATATTAGAGCCATATCATACAGACACACCTGTTGATTTTATTCGCGATTTGCTATTTGATCATAATATTATATACTGCAATTTGTATGTAGGTAGCAAACTCGAAGCCTGCAAAAGCATACTTAAAATATCACACTCTACGCCCATACAATTATATCGTATGGTTATTTAATGATTATTATTATTATTTAAACGCCGCTCGAAGTGTAATAATTTTTCTCTAATTGAGACAAAAAACAAAAAAAAAAAAAAAAACGTTTGAACAGTAATTTTTTTCTTCTGCTCAGAGTCATACAGGTAGGTGGGTATTGCGGTGCCTATATATATTTATACCTACATCACACAGGTATATTAGGTTTTACGTGGTTCAGTATATAATAATGGTAATAATATATTATACGCTGCACTACTGCTGCAGCAATATATGAAATTTGAGACATTTTAGCCGCCGCTGCAGATATATACCTAACAAATTACACAAACACACACCACACACGTGCAGCACACATATTACACGTACACAAACAAATTAAAATATATATTATACAAGCACATAAAACACACACACACACACAAACACACATATATTATATAATATTATTCTCTCACATAGACCACGCGCAGTGTGTGTATTATACGAGTGTCAGAGTGTGTGTGTGTGTGAGTGTGTGTGTGTGTGAGTGTGTGTGTGTGTGTGTGTGTGTGAGTGTGGTATACATTATGGGTACATCATCACCACTGCCGCCGCCTAAGTCACGCAGCCTCCGGCGAGCACACACACACTCGCTCGCGCACACCGCTGTTGCAGGTAATTTGTCCGATGAGTTTTTTATTTTTATTTTTTTTAAGTCTTTTATCCGATCGATCTAGACACACGGACGGGCGCGTGCTATACCTATAGTCTATACGTCGTATATACACCGCATAGGTCCTAGGCACTTTAATATATATATATATATATATGTATATCTGTATATACCACACGCGCGACGTCCGATTTTACGGCGATACAATCCTATTTCGAAAAAATAAGAATAATAATATATAATATATTTCATAATGCGGAGGTACGTACGGGGAATGTTCACGCCGCCGCAGCAGTGACAAACTCGCGCGCGTGCAGGCGACGTATATTGTACATTGTATAGGTATATGGGGGAAAAAAAAACGTATATAATATAATATTATTATTTAAATGGGTGACGGTTGTATTTTCGAGTATGATAATAATAATAATAATAATAATATATATGTGCTGACGACGACCGAAATGATGGTAATACCAAACACGCGTATAAAAACCACACGACGACGCTGTGCAGAGGATGCACGTCATAATAATATCTTATTATTATTATTATTATTATCGTTATATATTATTATACGACGAGCGACGGATAAGCGACGAGAGGAGAGTTTACGCGTCGTTATTTTTTCTTATTTCATTCTATATTTTATTTTTTCTCTTACAGAGAGGCGTCCGACACCGTCCGTCCGTGCGGTGCAGGATTGCGGTCTGTTTTAATAATTTTTCATAATGCAATATATTATAATATGTAAATACAGTGGAAATCGATTATAATAATCTTTAAAATAACGACATCGGCTATTGCGCGTACAGTCGGCACTATCGGCACTGATAAAGCTACCGCAGAAATGCGTCAGTTCCGAATATCATTTTCCTACGTTATTAATTCAACATTAAATCGTATTATATACCCTTGAAAATATATATTACATAGTGCTGCCCGTGATAATAAGTTAAAACGCCGTCGGCATGATAATATAGTCACAGGAGAACTCTTTTTTTGAAAAAAAAAATATATTTTTATATTTATTGCTTTTATTTACAAGATCATAATGCCCCTATTGTACATATTAATTTCTTCGATATTATTTTTATAATATTCAATGAGTAACAGTGTAACACCCGCGAAGGCAGGAGTATACAGTAAACGTACGCAAAGAGGAATATTATCGGTGGGTACATATACTATTAAATGAAATACTATGCGTAACATATTTTGTAACTTGAGGCTATTATCGAAAAAGAAACCAAAATTGGATAAAATATACACCTACTCATTAAAATTATATTAAGAACAAATTAGAACAAAATAATTACGATCATAATTAAGTCATAATTTACAGTACAGACTATAATAGATAAAGTTCCGTATTTTTGACTTAAAATACTTACAGTGATTTTGCATAATGTAGACATTCATTATTCATCATACATACCTTTTCGACGATTTGCGGTACCTTGGCTATTTAAATATTATTCATTTATTTTTTTTTTTTTTATATCTGATTAAAAGGCTTCAATTACAAAGATTGTTAGCCAAGTGTTATTTGGTATATTATTTTTGTTTGGCAATGTTTCAGACTTCCGGTATACTTTTTCGTTGACATACACAAACTGAATTTTATAATTATTTTTCAGTTTTCACATAATTTAATAATTTTTTTTCGATTTTTCGCTTATGTGGGACACAATATATTGTACAAAGGCGAAACTGATTCAACGACTGCGATTATCATGAGAAAATAATATAATAAATTATTGTTACCGTTTACTACCTATACATACTTTATCGGTAATCCGACACGTATAGGTATATAATTTTATCGTGTAGGTAATAATAATAATTATAAGATTATACGGATACGGAGATAAACGGTTAATGTACCTACTTATACCTCTTATCCACTCGTTTTTGTTTGATTTTGGATTTGCCTGCACTTCGCAGTTGGTGTACGTCAAATTATGTTAATAAATGTCTTTTTATCATTGTATAATGTATATTGTATATTCGTATGTTTATGATGTAGGTACCTACATAATTACACATTGATTATTATTATTTATCACTCAATATTCATTATGACACGTACACGTAAACTTTGAACTTTCAAGCAACATAAATGTTGATGGAACCAGAATATAAGTTTATATGTTTTCAAAACTATAGCTATAGTTACTTTTATTATACGTCCTATGTCAAAAAAAGGCGGGCAAGTGCATACCGCTTGTATTGTTAAAACAATTTATTGGACTATTAGAAATTTGTAGTACAGATTGGATGAATTAAATTTTGACAAAAAAAAAAAATTGGTATTTGAAAATATTTTCGTGATCAAATTAGGTCATCAAATAATTTAGACACTTTCAAACATTTGGCCGTTAGCAATTTAGTCGTCTAAATCATCAAAATATAGAATCTTCAGTTTTTTGTGACATTCCAAACTTGTGTAACACATTACCACAGAGCATACATTGTATATATTCATGAATTAAGATGATATATTTTATATTTTTCTGCAGCGCGTCAAAAGGTCCCGTGACGGAGATTAAGCAATATAATCTTTTATTTTCAGGTTAAAAGGTTAGTCTGGGTTTACTCTTGGCCCGGTGTATCATATTATTAGTATTCTATTAAATCATGGTATAATAAAATTCCGTGCCAAGTTTTCCAGCTATTTTCGCGGGTTGCTCGATCTGCGCCGGCCAAATAATGATGTTAATGTATAATATTTAAATTTGAGACGCGTCTAATACATTACATTGAATACGCTCGAAATGACAACATTATAATATTCACATATAATATTTTCGTGGTCACACCTTATGCTTGAAAACAAAATTCCTGCAGATACGCCACCGGGCCAGAGATTCTTCTTGCGCACACCGTCTCTACACACAATGTGACATGTATTATGGGGCATATATTATTGCGATGTACGACCTAAGCGTATATTACATAACCTCCGTGGCCAGGTACCTATTTCAAAAAACGTCGCCCGAATTCGAAGGCCCTTAAATTATAATATCAACACAGCGGTGTACCTAAATATGGTGAAGCGAAGACGCGTGTAATGTTAATGTACTATAATACGAATATTAAAATATAGGAACAGCATCGCTATAACATTTTTTTGCAATACTATATTGCCGGAGGACCACATCTGGGTTAAAATGAATCTATCGTTTTCCGTTTTGTTTCATTCGAATTTTTTATATTATACAATGGTTGACTTAATATGATTTTCCACTTCTAAATATTCTAGACGATGATTTCGTTGATGTGAACATAAAAAAATTTTTTATTTGCTAGGTCTTTCCATTACACCCTGTATAATAATATACAATATATAAAAAAGTAACTATATGCCATATTTCTACTATAATTAAAATGTCAATATAACCTGTAACCAATGGTAACCATTTAAATAAACAAAAAAAAAAAATATTTGTCTTTCGTGATCCAAGACTAAATCTATGTGTGAGCCACCTTGCTATAACAACCTATAGATGTGGACAAAATAAGTTATGAACACCCAAAGAGTCACAAAAAATCTATAGATGAAAGTTACCATCGAAAACTGTCTAACAGTTCAAACATTTATTTTTATATATGTAAAAATATAGATTATAAGTATAGATTATGAAGATATTGACTGTTATAGTTTTAATTGTTTTTTTTATAAAAATCATTTTTTAATTCAATAATTTTGTTTTAGTAACAATTTATTTTTACAGGTATAATAATATTGTAAATAAAACTTATTGTACTTAAAATAGTTGTCAGTGTATCTTAGGTTCGGTTTTCTCTGTGTAAATTATTTGTAGATTCGAGTAAAAATGTTGTCGCCTCTGTTTTTGCTACACACTGAACTATTTTTAATAATATTATTGTAAACTATTTATTTGTAATTTTAAAATTTGTATTTTTACCGTGGTATTTTGTTCAGCCGGCCCTTGTTATTGCACAAGTCGTGAAGTGTCGGTTTTACGTTCGAAGGCAGTTCGAAATAATTATGTGCCTTTAAACTTTAAACGAAAGTGAAATTCGATACCGGCTTGACTATATTATTTTTATCAATTTTACTTTCGGTTTCGCAGGCGCTGATGCAGGTCGTAAGCACGTGCGCGTTATACCGCGGTATAATGCCGCACGTTGACCGGATAAAATCATCGTTGGTTTTCGATTTATTCAACAGTACTTAATAGTCGCCGAAAAAAAAATAATGTATTATGAAAGGAATGAACGTACGTAATATTTTCAATAATATTTTATATTAATAATTATTATGAATGTGTGTTGAAAAAATCGTCTCTTTTCGCGGAAGCGCTCAAGACGTATTGTTGTACGCGCGCAGTTCTCGGTAAACTGGTTTTTTAACGTTTCCGAATTATCGTTGTGTTCAACAAGTTTTTTTTTAATGAGTATAATAATTAAAAAATTATACTATTTATACACATTTTTTATTACGTTGTTTTTAGACGTATTCGACGTTTTTGCATTAAGTACAATGCTATATAGGTAGATAGGTATAGGTATGTATTATATTATATAGATATACTTAGTGTGTTCTCATTGTATATAACTATACATTGCAGTTTAGTTTAAAAAAAAACATTTTGGTGAATATTCATGTTCCTGAATAACAATTCCTTGATTATTCAAAGCCAGAGTGTATATGTGTATACATTATGATGTGCGCGCGCACACACACACACACACACACACACACACACACACACACACATATTGACATATATATGTATAACATTTGCATACATTATTAATATATACCTACAATATATTATATAATATTCGTTAAAATACAAATTGTATTTAATTTCTCACGAAAAGGCTTAACCAGAGAGATAAATACAACTTAAAAGTAGGTACCATAAAGTGTATACCTGAACATAACATATAAATAATATTTAAAAAATATTAAAAAAATAATTTTAAACGGTATGCGTATACTTATATTATTCGAAATGAAAGTTTATTTATTGTAACGTATACCTACCATACTAGGTTTTTTTTTTAAATACTGAACAACAATACGACTACATCATAAAATATAATCTAACGTCTAAATCACGTAATACACATAATATTATAAAAATAAAGGTGATGTACATACTATCAATTTTATAATAGGAAGACGAAGACAAAATTATTAATTTATAAATCAATCCATAACAATTCATTTTTCGAAAAAAAAATTGTAAAAACCTATTTGTCTAATAAATTATACCTATTCTAATATTTGTCTAGTGCGCTGTATTGAACAGTTCAAAAAACCTCAAACTTTAGATACAATTTAGGGCAAGACCACGCACTCTCATTAGGTTAAAACAGCATACTTTTACGCGTTTCTTCTAATGTTGGTCTATCCAAAAACCTCTGCACATTTTATAGTTGGTTAAAATTTAAAATTATATACTTTAAAATGTACAAACCACTGCAGTAATTACCTAAGAGCCAAGTATATTTTTACGTGTCACAATACAGCCATCTGATCATCTTATTTGCAGTAAACGTAAATAATTTTTTTTTTCATTTTGGGTACATGTGCCATATCATACACATATTATGCATAAATACACAATACGTTGTGCACAACATAATAAACACAACCTTGTGATTTTTCAAAACTTTCCGTCAAACTATTCGGTAAGAGTATTCGATGTTTATAATACATCTGCGCAGGTCTGTAGATTGAAAATAGTGTGCAAATTTTAACCTACACTCTGTTGTAGGTGTGTGCAGTATTTTCCTGTACAATATGAGCCGACAAAAAGTGTGAGATTTTTGACCATTGACATTTTTCCAGTCGAAATCGTATAAACGTGTCGCAGTCTTTGGATGCAACCGTATTAGACTTTAAACTGTTTATTTTAGGTTTCTAAACGTAAGTTCAGGACGCGCCTTTTATCCTCATATGGTGTGTCACGTCCGTTCGTTCATTGGTTGTCAGTATACATCGTTACAATTGTCGATGAATTAAAATATATTCTTTTTAAATATTGTAAAACACCAAAATTATAGGTGATATAGTTTTTCTTATTGGGCTGTGTTGAAGAGCTCGTAGAAACCGGGAACTTAGCAAGCTAGCAGAGTGAGCTTTCCCGTAGCTTGTTTGTACTCATCATATCTAGTCGAATACTTTAATGTGTTTAGGAATATAATTAAGAACAATTTATGCGTCGTATGTATTGGTATGCCAATTCAATTCATCTGCAAATACACGTGGCATAGTTATGTTTAAGTGTATTGTGCACTTGTGTGTATACCGCATATATTGGTATAATATATTACGAGCATTATAAATAGGTAATTATACCGCACATTCATACTGACACTATACCTGATTATGGCTCAGTGCGGAATCTGATGAACAGTTATAATAAAAAAACGCTTTTATTATTATTATTATTATTATTATTATTATTATTATTATTATTATTTACTTCAATCAATTACTGTAAAAATATTACGCTGTGGTACTTATCTACTTGTTTGCCAGTTTACAATATTTATCGCCTCGCCAGCAGGTGACTTTACTTGTCTTGACCTTAGGTCTGCAGCTGCAGTATTTTTGTTGCGACTATACACGGTGGTTTTCGCTGTGAAATTCGTCGAACGGATTTCGCGGCGAGTTATCGTGGTGGCTGGCTAAACACGGCGATTTCGCGGGACGGATTCGCTCAATATTTTCGTCCTAATTTAAAAAATATTTATCATATTTTTGACATAACTAAATCAAAAATTAAAATGTCTACGTAAATAACACAACATATTTTGAACATTTTGTAAAGTGTGGAAAACGATAAATGAACATCTGATGAAAATGTCAAGTAGATACCTAAGCTCTTTTAGCCACTTAAGAGTATAAAGCAACTACTAAAAAAGTAACGAAAAAAAGAATGTGAAAAAAAGCAAAGTGAAATAAAAACAAATGAAAAAAAATAAAGGGAAATATAGAAGCAAATGGAAAAAAAACAAGTGAAAAATATTTTAAAGTAGGTATCTAATTATAAAACAGTAGACAAATTACTATGATGATTAAAAAATATCCAATATACGTACATACATTTTTGGTTGTGTATATTTATCATTGTGCTATGATTGAAATGTCGTTATTGAAGTATAAGGCGTAAAACTGCACATACAACCAATACGATAAGCTACATTTTCCAAACTTTTCATTTAAATCTTATATGTGATGATATAGCTACACTGCTACAGCGTTTAAAAAATAATCAATATTATTTTCCTGCATATTTTCATACATTTTTTTTTTTAGTTGCAAATTACATATTGTGTTAATTTTTTTTACGTCGGAATCCATCTCAACTATTCTCAAAGCTGATTTTTTTTACATATAGGAGTCCAAATTGAAGATTGATTATAACTCACAAGTTTGAAAAGTTTGATGGTCGAATACCTCCGTTTGGTAGTTGGTTCGTTTTAAATTTGAAATACTAGTTTCGTGTAAAATGTGTAAAACAGGATAAAACGTGGGGGGGGGGGTAGATATTTACATCGAAAATTAGTTTGTTTTCCAAGCCGTGATATTCCAATTAATTAATACCAGAATTATATGTTTAATATCAATCGTTATACCTACTTTTCCGTTTTCTTAATAATTTTCGTTTTCATTTTTATACAATTGCATTTCTATTTTTTATTATTATGCTTTTGCTATTTTTTTCAAACCATTTTTTAATATGCACAATTTAAAAATTATAATTTATACTGTAATCAATATTGAAAAAGGGGTCATTTTGAGAACCATCCTCCCCCTCCATCATTTGATAGCACTGCAATTATAGAGCAATTGTTATTATAATACACATGCTTCGTTATCGAAATTAAAAGACAAGTGGATACATAGGCGTTAGTTTCAGGTGCACCACGTGAGATGAAACTACCCCATTTCATATTTTTTTTCTGAAATAACAATTAACCCAAAACCACCTTTTTATACTTTATTTCTGGCCCCACGACGAAAACGAAATCGTGTACAATATAAAAATGATTAATAAAAAAAATCGAATTCTAACAAAATATTATACTTGAATAATATTATTATTTCATAATTAATATTGTATCGGACGATTATTATTATTACACACATTATCATTTTAGTAATACGCAATAATATTTCATTTTCTGAGAAAAATCGATGTGTATTGTCATTTTCTTCCACTTATAATATATCGTATAAGTACTGTAACGATTATACTTGAACAGGTATTAGGTAAGAATGAATACTTGAATACTCACAATGATATCATAATAGGCATTTGTAAAGTAAACTACGTAAAAGTATACCTAATGCGCATCGAGTTTCTAAAATACTAGAAAACTATAGGATACTAGACAAATAAGCCATTGGCAAATTATTTAAATCGCATCATAATCGAACTCAACAACGTTTAAATGTATTTAAATTCCATGCAAGTAATTAATATACATATAATATATAAAAAATATTGACTTTTATCCTCATATGAGTCATGCCCAGTTCGCTTGTTTTTGCAGACTTAATTGATTCTGTTCATTATTATTTTTATTAGATACAAAATATTTTTTAAAATATTGCAGTTTTAGATTTGATATTGTTTCCGCGTCTGAAGTTTAAATTTTAACGAAATTTGATACCCCCGCGTAAAATAAAATGTGATTTCTCATCAAACTTCTTTTCTTATTGGCTCACGATCTGTCTTCGATCGTAATCGTTTTTCATATACCTATACACAATTATTTGTCGTTGAGTTCAAATCTAACACAATATGGGTCCTCCGTGGATTGACTCTCTCGATGACGACGTAAACTCGCACCTACTACAGGCTACTATAGCTGTACCAACACCAGAGCCGACGACTATACTATACTTTCCCCTTTTCATAATGTTTTTTTTTGTCTCCTATTAGATTCGTACGAATAATAATTAATTACACACCTAGATATTACAATAAGACCTCGCTAAGTCGGAATCGCTCGTGACCGTTCAATTTTTCCGTCTTAAAGGAGTTTTCGTTATGTATTTGAATCGGGACCAAAGACGTTTTCCGTGTTACCGAACTTTTACTGCATTGAGTTAAGTTGGTTTAGTACTTAGAAGGCATATTTAAAAGCTCGACTTAAAATATAGCTCAGTGCTATGCAAATGGATGCCATGTTGTATACTATTGTTACAACGATTTCAATTATGAAAATATTAAAAAGTGTTTAATTGTCATCATTTGGTTAATTACTCTAAAGATTCTTAATAGTTTTTACTGATTTTTATTTTTAGGAAGTGACTATTTCAGCGCGTCATTACCAGCAGCTATTTTAACGACCTGTATAGTGGCTGCAGGTCTATTGCCATAGATGACATTTTTTTGGTAATAATGAAAAGATATATGCTAGAATTATATAAGCAGTAAATACGTATAATTATAATAATATGCCATTGGTTATTTTATTTTTTTGTTTAACTCTTATTTTAATGTTTTTGTAAAACCACTTGTTTATTAACTATGTAGGTATTTAAATAAATAATTAAAAATCATTTTACTTATAATAAAGTTTTAAAGTGCTTTTTCGTTGAATTAGGGGCTCAAGTCCTGATTCTTGATCATTGTTTAACGCCAAAGTATAGGGAAATACATTTTATGCATTCATCATACCATTCATGGTATGTTTTTTTACAGTGTCCTATTACATGTTTAATTATTAATCTTCACGAACTGGGTCACACACTCGTATATTTTATAAATACATCTTTGCTTAACCCAAAAAGAATTGCAATATGAAACATTCCATCGTTACTTAAATATTATACTTTTGTATACTCGATGTAATGTTCAAAATATTAACACTAATTTTAAGCTATTCATAATCATAGTCTTTTTTAAAACGTTCAAAATGGTCTTTGTTTTTAAAAAAATTATACTAAAAATATTTATAAAAAACTATATTGGTCCAAAAATACATGCATTCACTGATGAATACAAAAAAATAATAAACGACATAATACGATGAATTCAACAATTTCATCAGTGTTAGTAATAAAGAATTATATTTTTTTTTTTTCATCTAGGTATGCACTATAACTAGTGCCCCCATAAAAATCACAATTTCATACTTAATTCCGAAAAACCACCTAAACTATGCTGAAGCGTAGCAACCGGTTTTTTGTGAAAATAATTTAAATTTTCGTGTGTAAAATGTAACCCCTTAAAACGACTAGCAACCGAGGTCTGTCGGCCTCTAAAAAAAATGACTGGGTGCAGTATTTGCTGCATGCGCTGCCGCCGTGCGCATTACTTCGGGGTAAGTACGCCAAGTACTCGGATTTGAAAACTGATTCCGTGGATTTCGTTTGACATTGGAACAATGTAAATTTACATCCCCTTTCGACCAAGATGAAGTTCTCAACTATTATTTCTTATTTTAAATGCATTAATTATTAATTATTGTCATTAATGAGTTAAAAATAAAAAATGTAATCACTTTTAGAACAAAGCAACATAACGAGTTACTATTTTTTTTTTAAAGTTACTTCTCACTTAACGGGTCAATATTTGTTGCATACTATAATATGCAATTAATTCATTTTACAGTCATGATGTCATTTATTTTCCTAATATGAACTTCACATATTTTTTTTGTACAAATTATAATATTTTTATACATATTACATAGGTTTTAAATTTTAAATATTATACAATATACATGAATATGAGTACTTAATGTAAAATGTTCAACAATAACACTGCCTATACCAGATAAATCAGTTCAAAGTGTTACCCTTTCCCTACCATTGACATTTGACATATAATAATAAAACATAATGTGCCGTCACTAGTTTCTATTCAAGTAATAATAACAGCTTATCTGTAGGATTTCCAAAGACGAATCAAACGAAGCATATAAATTCAAGGTATTAACATTTTATCAAACGCTTTTCATGCATTTTAATACTTTCCACTGACTATAAGGTGTACCAAAATGTTGTTAGCAGATAAAAAAAGCTAAGCCTGTGAGCTTAGGGAAACCATCGCTGACACTTTTACTCAAATTTTGTGCCGCTAGACGTACATCATATAGTATTTTGGCAATATTTAATTTATTAGCAGCATATAAACCTTTACTTTCTTGAATGTTTTGTAAATTAACTATGTGTTCCCAACAAATTTTATGACCATTGTAATATATTAATTTATTGTCGTCTCTTAATGTGTTCCTAACAAGCCCAAGCGTATCAGCAGCGTCGAAGAACACAAATATTTTTTCTAGTGGTTTGGCAGGATCATAGAACCAGGATTGATAATTTTCTGAATAATAATAGACGTTTGCTCCAGTTATACACACATGCCAAGATTTGAAAGTGCGCAATCAAATATAATTGAATCGCATTTTGCACCAGCTTCAGAAAATAGTTCTAAACATTTTGATACCAAAGATTTGTTATTATGTTTTTACTTAGCTTGTGCCAGTTATTTTTCCCACGATCTTGTTTTCTACTTATATTCCCTTTTCTTCTTATATTATAATCTCGTAATTACACATCAACCAACAATGCTACGGAAATGGGACTATTTTTTAACTTTATAAGTTCCTAAAGTATTTAAACTTGAAGCTTTCTTAAAATGTCATTAAATTTGCTTGCATAAAACCCCTTAAAAAGAGGTTGTGCTCTGTGGTTATTGAACAAATGTATTTATTAGATTCTGAAAACATGCAGCATGATTATCAAATGTGGGCAAGGTTTATAAGGGTAAATTAATTATATGGCTTTATCGCGTTTAATCATTGTGTGCTATATCAATAATTACTTTTATGTCCTATTTAGTTTTTCTGTTATGAGTTAGAACAAAGTTTTTTTTAATAATATATTCTAAAATAGTTACCGTAAAAACGGGTTACTTAGCTGCTTGGGTTAAGCTGAAGGTATCTATACTCCATAAAAAATTAAGGTACAATATTCGTACAAGCTTTGGAGCAATATTATTTACTGTCCAGAACTTTTAGATTACTTACTAGTCGTATACCACATCAATACATCATATTATCCTGGTAACTAAAATGTATACTGGAGAGTAGGTACTTTAATATAGGTACATGTATTATACTA
Source organism: Myzus persicae (assembly GCF_001856785.1). Lineage (NCBI taxonomy): Eukaryota > Metazoa > Arthropoda > Insecta > Hemiptera > Aphididae > Myzus > Myzus persicae. The sequence goes on along the minus strand of NW_019101761.1, from coordinate 166,803 downwards.
TATCACATTACTTTACATTTTAAATTTAATGACATAAGACTAGGGCTAGGATTTATAAGCAATAGTATGGTTTTTTTGCAACTTCTGACTATTATTTTTATCAATAATGTCCACGAATGTCCACGATGATTGCATATTATTGAATATTTGAATAAAATGATCATTATTACATATTTCGACTGTAGAACACGATAATTGCATGTTTTATGGTATATTTTGGCCAAAATAAAGAAACAGTTTCTGAAAAAGTCAACAAAAAATTAAAAAAATGGAGGACTGAAATCTATGAATGCGATGTGTAACATTTTGAATGGCACTACTGTGTATGAAGATTTCCCGAGTCTAACTTAAAGGGAAGTTACAAAATTTAGATACGTGAAAATCACGTCATGTGGTGTCGAACGGTTTTAGTAAATATAAGAACATAATATATTGAGGTCTAACAAAAGTTTGTTCATTTTTGAAAAATTAAAACACGATGCACCTAATTGTTTCGTTCCATACATTTGAATAGCGTAAATAGTTAAGAATAATATTTTATTAATTTTAAAACTTGTAATTTTTTTTTTTTTTGTGCATATTTCATACTTTTTTTACAGTATTAATGCATATTTTTCATTTTTTATTGCATGCAAATCCTAGCCATACTTATGACTAATAAATGTGGTAAAACTGCAGCTGAGGGTACATTTTCCATGTTTCGCACTTGTACGACGGAGACAAGAAATAGTTGTGCCGCTTGTTCTTACACAAATCATAATCACGTAAAATATACTTTGAATCCTAAACGATTGAACAGGTTTATTTATTGTTTTGTTTTTTGAGGTATATCTTTATATTACCTAGGTATCAAGTTTTTAATCATTATTATAGAAACTGAAACTTCTATCAATTTTATCATTACCTACGCTTTGCCCAAATTATTGTATACCATAATTAACAGAATCTGTGATAACGTACCAACATATTATAACCTATGATGGGCTATTCTAAGGCAAATGTAGAAACTCTGAGAAAAATGAAGTTTTTGTAATAAATGTGATTTGGAGATAGACACCGAGCAAGCTTTTATACTTTGCATATCAAACCAACAAAAAAAATCAGTGTATTATTTTGTGTAATAGGTAATGTAATACAATATGAATAACCTAAAATTAAAATAGGTAGGTAAGAATTTTTCATTATTTTCTAATAACAATTCAGTTTATGTGAACTGTAATTTATAGTATGTATTTCTTGCCAATTATCTAATAAATGGTTATTTTATTAAATAGATAGATATACTTTTGATAAGACATTAACTATTTATTTAAGTCTTTCTGACATTTAAATAGTTCACAATGAATAATTACATTTTTCTAAGGTAGGTATTAAATTTAAAAAATATTCTATCTAGTACTAAGATTATTTATTTATTTTAAATTCTAAGAAACATATTATTTTCAAATAATAGGAAATAATATGTGTACAAACTAAACAAATATTTGCAGTTAATACAAAAAAAAATGTTCACAGTGTTCAACTGAATTTTCTATAGTCAGGAACACTAAAGAAGCTCATAATTTAGACTGTCACTTAAATAACAAAAATGTGCCTTGTAACACCCATTGGTGTAATTTTAAAAACGGGTCATTATCTAAGATAAATCACGAGTACATAACAATTAATTTTTCTCTCATAAAAATACTTTAAATAAAATCATAAATGTATTACTTATACAATCGTCAATTACTATATACCTAGTATATTACATTATTACAACAAATTAATATAAATTGTAAGCACGAATTTCGTGAAATACTTTTAAACAGTTCATTTAAAGTCTGTTAATATGATGGAATTACAAAACCTTAACATTGAAAAACGGGCCAAAATAAAATGGACAATAATACATAGTACATTGAAAATTTTAAATTAATAACTTTATACAAATAAGTAATAGCCTATTATTATTTAAAATATGACTTCACCAGATATTTAATTTTTTATAATGGTTTTGAAAAACAATTGTATTTTTCTCATCAAAGGGTTCCACCCAAGACAACTTAATTCACAAATTTTTTTAGGCATCAAACATCCTGTAAGATTGAATCTTTCACATATATGTTCATTATTGATTTGATAATCCTTGACTCTTGCTTCTTGCGCTCTTGTATACGTCAGATTTAAGTCATGGTTTTTTTTAATATTGAAAGTGGCAACCCCAACAATACTGAAACACAAAATGTTTAAAATTGTTATAAAATTAGATCTAGCCCTCAATCTAAGTAAATGCTATATAATGACTTTTAGTGGGAAGTGTTTTCCTCTTATCTACTAGATACTCTCTAAATTGTTCGCCACTTAAGAGGATCTCATACTCACATGTGGTGTCTCCGGTCTTACAAATGTACAATATAGTACATTTTACATTAATTCTAAAATTAGAGTGAATTGATTCATTATAAAATGCAGGGGTAAGATTATTATCAAGAGCATATCTAGAGCTTGTCTTCGTTCTATCTACTTTTCTTTGAAATGTATCCCAGGATAAGGTATAGTTGTGTACTTGTGATATCAGTATTTAGAATTGATTAAATATAAAATAAATGAAACTGAATTAAAGTTAGAAATGTGGGTTAAATAATCAATTAATTATTAGAAAAGATTAGCAATCATCCAGGCAATTTAAAGTGACTAAAGAGCATTGCTCAAAAATTTGTTTTTTCAAATTTATATAAAATGCTACATTTATCACTTTCTGTTCCAACAAGATCAGCATTTATTGATAGAACATTTTCAGCAATGTTCAAATAAATAATTATATGAGATCAACTATGTTACCAAATTGATAATGTTTAAAATGTAGTACGAGTATAATGTTTATTATAATTATTAACGTGAAAGAGATTTATCAAATGTTCTAAATAAAGAAAAGATTTTTAAAAGATACCTAACCTAACCTTAAGCGGAGGCTTAAACCGTATTCACTTGTGTATTATTATAATGTTAATTGTTATCCATATAAATTCTTTAAATTTCACTAATATTTTAAGAAAATTAAATTAAAAACTTGAATTTGTAAATAAAATAATAAATTTTAATAATTTAATGTTTACCATTAATCTCCACTTTTCACATTTTTATGATTTGGATTAAACACACGCTATAATAATATAATAAAATAAAATATTTATTGTTAGTTAATGTTACATGTTTTGGGGATAGTGGGTGGAGGATGGAGCCTTCCACTTAATTTACTTATTATAAAAATGCTAGGGCTGAAGTCCCCTAGACTTTAAAGTCTAGATACGCCTACGATGTTATAAATAATAATTATATCCCACTTGTTTATTTTTTATTGACACCAATGTCAACTAATTGTTTTATTGATGCATTTCAACATTTAGCAGAAGAATTCAGAAATATGACATGCAATTCAACCATGTTTGAATGTATGACATGCTGCTGCAAATACTGTCTGGCTTTCTATTCCAATAAAAGGGCGTAGGATTCTATCTACGATAAAGTTAGGCTTAATACCAATAGAAGAAAAAAAATACTGAAATAAGTAGTTTTTTAAAACTCTTTTTTTCAACTTTGTTTCTTAAATCCACAAGATGTTGAAAACTGTTTTACTGGTCATTATGTCAATACAACTGCCTCATGCTCAAATATTAGAATCCACGGACTATATATTAGAATCATATATACTGAATGACTCTGACTTTCCATCAGAAATAAGAGCGAAATATTTATCATCAACAACACACAAACAATTGCAAATCTTTCCATGAAAAATGAAATAATTCATTTAATTCTTCCCGCCCAAATATTATTCATTCTATAGATAAAGTGATGCTTATAAAGCGTGACGAAGCCAGGACAAAAAACAAAAATTTAAATTTCTATCTGTTTCAACATAGACTTATAAGTTATAATAAAAAGTTAATAGTTAATAAAGGACACAGTTGGCAGAGGAAAATTCAACGGATAAAACTTAATGGCGATAAAAATATGAAATTTAAATAATTAGTATAACATGACGTATCCAAAAAGAGCTTTAAATAGTTTTGTTCATTAAGTCTGAATAAAAAAGTGTTAATACCTGAAACATTCTGTTTTTCATTACTCTGGTCCACATGTCTTGATAATATTGTACAGGATGTTGACGGCTGAAATGTGAAATAGTTACACCAAATGTATTCCATATACCTCTATTACATGGACCATCGTTTCTATATTATGTACTTCGAAAGTTGGAACCCAGAATTTTCAAATAGACAACAACGTAGGTTTAACTGTATACATTTTTGCAAAACATTGTTTGGAGCTGCAACTCTGCTCAAAAAAGCACCAATGGCTTGTATCCATGATCCCCAAAATGGCTTATCCGAGAAGACAAGACACAATATTTGTATTGAATCTTGTTGTATCTGAGGTTCACCTTTAGTAATTCGACCCATTTTCTTCTCTTTTAAATTTTTGTTTGAAATGATTGATCTTCATTTTCATCAAATATAGGTACCTGATATATGAGCTATTATAAATTTAATATACTAACAAATTTTAAAATAAAAATAAAATAAAATTCTTTTGAATTATTAAAATTAAAACCTTATTAGAAAGTCTTCTTGTTTGCACAACTTATTTATATTTAAATTATATTTTTAATTTTGGTTTCTGTTGGCTTTTGTTTCTATTCATGTATTCACCAAGATTTTGACAGTATTTACATCGAACACATTCATCTTCCACATATAGCATACATTTTGAAGACCATTGATTTGTTTTTGTCGAATTAATACCAGGACAAATGTTTAACAAATCAATTTTACTCAATAGGTTTTCAATATCATCACGTTTTTCAATATATTCTTCAATTTGAGTTTCTTTCTCTCTTATATATACCTATATTGTGCATTTATGACAATATATGAATATTGAATGTGATAAATTTACTCTTTTAATTGTAAAATACTTACCTTAGCTACATTGGGGGTAGTAAACATAACACATTTATCATTAGAAATGTCTTTGATATGAGTAAAAAGTGTTTTTTCTGAATAATCAGTATGCAGCCCCCACATTGCACCTGGTAGTTTAATATTATTCGCATCAGTATGGACATTATACCTTAATGATTCAATTGTATAATTATCTGTTACTTCAGTGGCTAATTGAGGGCTAACAATCGTTTCATTCACAGCCTGTAAAAATGTAATGAATATTATTTAAACTTATAAAAGAATGTGATATTATATTGTGTAATGTCTTACATTTATGTCACTGGGTTTATTCTTCTTAACATTTTGTGGACTTGTTGACCTTTCTGTTGAAGTTCTTCGTTTTTTACTACTTTTGTTGAAACAAGAAGGTAAATTAGGGAAAATACAAGGTATAGCAGTTGGGTTTAAAATAACCTTCTTAAGCTCATATTTCATTTCATTTCCTGCTGTATCTTCAAAAACTCTACATGAAATAATATCTTCAGAAACAAAATGCAGTTCACATACTCCATCTTTTTTGGTTAACGATCTATCAGCTCGTGAAATTTTTAAATTCCAAGTATCAATCATTTTCTGAAAAGTAATGAATTATTTGCATTAATATGAACTTTTCATTGAATATATATAATATAAATAAATAGATTTATTTAATATTTTCCTTTAATTTTAGAACTAAATTTTCATGATCTCTAGTTCCACTTAATAAGCTTACTAATAGTATACATTTTTTAAACATCAGCAAATATAATTATGGTGACTACACATAAAATTCTAAAAAAAGTACATACTAGTTATTACTAAAGCAAGGATTTTGGCAACTTGATTTTTTTTAAAGTGCTATCCAGTTCTAACCAAAAATTAAATTTGTTTCGTGATACAACAATTTAGAATGTGTAATTTTTTATTTCCCATTTTTTCTGCATTTTTTGTGTTAAATTCATTTTATAGCATTTTTAAGATCATGTTTACAAATATTACGTTCAATTTGTGTATTTAAACTAATTTTTGTTTATTTAAAGTTTTTTTTATATATGTTGTATAGGTAATCTCAATTAGTACCTATAGTACTCTTATGAAAATAGTACCTTTGAACTTAGATTGGCAACATACCATATTATCGCTGTTATACCCGTTTTCGATAAAATTATTGTCACCTGTCTGCGAATGGGGAAAGTTAAAACTATATTAATAAAATAATATTGAAAATATTTTAAAACTGTTATATTTGTTGGCAAACTGAGTTATCAACGAATTGGGATTTGACAAAATGGGTATGAATCGAAAAAGTAATGTAATTAATTAAACTCACAAGTCAACTTAAATTTGAATGTATTTGTTTGATTTACTTCTTAAAACAAATTGTCACCTTTTTTGTGAAGCATAAAAATCAATAAATAATAATTTATAGTAATATTTATTTTTAAATTAAATTTTTTCACTCATCTGAGTACATTCTTTGTAATTTCATTAGTTCATTTTTTAGAGTTTTTAGGGAATTTTTGAATTTTTTTTTTAGCATATTTTAATGTGTATTTTAGGTCATCTTGTTTAAAAAAATATGTTATTTATATTATGTAGGTATAAATCATAAATTAATAATGTGCAATTATTTTAGTATTACATTAAAAAATATAAATTAATACTTAAAGTATGGACAATAATAATATTGATATTTTAAAATAAAAGGGTAAAATTTGGTGCACGAAACCCCCACTCTTAACACTGTTGTTAAGGACACCTAACTAAAATGAAATAAAAAAAGTATCTATGATCATTGACCACCATAAGTATAATTACATGTAAGCTGGTAATTTAAAAAAATAATAATGATAAACACCTCGCAGCCTTTTGTTATACACAGTGGCAGGCCAAAATGATCAATTTTGAAACTGCTGAGTCAACTTTTCAAAACGGTGGAGGCAGTGCCGCCTAAGTCTATGTTACGGTCTAGCGTCCCCTTGGCCTCTTTTGACTCTATTATTTACATCATAATTTTGTTATAAGAAAATAATATGAAATTGCGTCTTTCAGAATTAATATTTCAGCCACCCACTGGTTGAACATATTGTATGAAAATAAATCAAAAAATAATTAAGGTCCTCGATAAATAAATAGTACCTATAGGTTAATAATATAATAATTAATAATTACTAATTAGTATAGCAAATATTGTACCTCGGGAGGATGAAATACCGAAGGCCGTTTCATACCTTGCTCTTGATATATTTTATTTTGTTTGGGTGTACCTGAGCTGCACCCGGGCACAAAACACTTAAGAGGCATACTAGATGAGTGAAAAAAATAACAAAAATAATGATAAATTTTTCAAACTACTTTTGTACAAAAAGAGTATGTTGTGCGTGCCTATACGGATAACAAAAGGAAAAATACTGAATTGATTATCGGCCTGGCGCAGAGGTACCTATAAATTATAATAACCATAGACTATGTTGTCACTATGATAATAACGCGAAGTATGCCCAAATTGAGCGATAAACAAACTGTCGATTTTCGTGATAACAACAAGAGATAACAACAACATCGTCGTTATCTTAGATAACGTACATCATTTTATTCACATGACATTTAATATTATTTTAATAAATATTACTCAGATATTTTGTTGCATACTAATTAATAATAATACCTAATAATATGGTATTCTTTAAATATCAGAAATTCACAAACACATAATCAATAATCTTATAAATAATAATTCACATCTTAATACAATTTGTAAGAGTACCAAAATGTCATTACCGATCATATATTTTTTGCTTTTCAAATGCTTCGTATTAAGTGATAACTGATAACTGAAGTTCGAACTATTATCGTTTATTTATTTTGTACAGTCTCTGCATTGCCATAACTTACTAACTTAGGCTCTAAAAGTCTAAAATATACACTTTAACTTTATTAATTAGTATAATTGATTACTGTATGAAACACATTCAATCCGATTGCTGCAATCTGCTGGATCCAAAAGTCCTGGCTACTAAGTAAAAAAACGATATTGAGTCTACCATCGATCATTCTGGTGCTTCGAAATCCTTCGGTTTCGATTATCCGCCGAGTTCACCGAAAGCTGTGCTCGGACATGCGACCGTCATAACCGTTAACGATTCCTGAGGATACCGTGTAAATGGGAAAGAAGAGGGTCTGCGTGGTGGTCTTGGGCGACATAGGCCGGAGCCCAAGAATGCAGTATCACGCGCAGTCTCTGATCCTCCAAGGTTTCGATGTCGACATCGTCGGGTACACTGATAGCCCTGTGCTGGACGACCTAAAGGAGAACGCCACGATTATCGGTGTTCGTAGACCGTTTCCGTTCGACCAATGTAAGTATCTACGTATAAACCTCAATCTATGTCATTTGGTGCTCGCCCATACCAATATAAATAATCCGATTTTCGATAGTCGATCAATTGATAACTTCATTTTCGAAAAATCTATTTACCTTGACCATGTCCATCGTCGTTTATCCTCTCACCCCCCACATGGTCATAGACTGTAGTAACTGCTTGAGGTGTGAGTCACATTTGATTGGCGACTTAATGTTGTGTTTTTATCCCACAGATGTTCCACAGATGATAGCATTCCTATTCAAAGTTGTATGGCAAACACTGACGTTGTTCTGGGCCATATTGATGAAACGCAAATCCGATATCGTTATAGTTCAAAATCCACCTGCGATTCCGACACTCGCTGTTTGCTGGTATTACTGTCTGCTCGTCAATGCAAAATTTATAATCGACTGGCATAACTATGCATACTCAATACTTGCCCTGAATTTGGGTTCTGATGCACCTCTGGTAAAACTCTCACTATTGTACGAACACACTTTTGGCAGATTGGCTGATTTTAATCTATGTGTTACTAAAGCAATGAAAGATGACCTGCATAAAAAATGGAATATCAAGTAAGTTTTTATCGGTTAAAATATTTCTGTTTTAGAAATTGTCATAAAAATATCGATTTTGTGTATCTATTTTAGAGCTACAACCCTGTATGATCGCCCAGGACCACAGTTTAAAACAATTACATTAACTGAAAAACATAATTTACTAAAAAAAATGAATTTAAACAGTTTCACTGAGTTATCAGAAACTGGAGAGGTACGACTAAAATCCAACCGGCCTAGTCTCCTTGTGTCCAGTACTAGCTGGACTCCAGATGAAGATTTCTCTATTCTATTGAAAGCTCTACAAAGTATACACACAATTACCTACATAAATTACTGATTTATTATAGTCAATTGAATGGATGATCACTATGTTTGAATGTATTTGTTATTCTTAACTTTTCTTGTGCTATAGAAGTGGTTTTGGGTAACTGTTGAGGATTATTTTGTTATGTGTATGTTTAAATCTATTAATCTTAAGAGATAACTAGGTCACCACAATATAATATACATTGACTGTTTCAGAATACGATGAAAGTGATGATATCTACCCAAAACTCATATGTGTTATCACCGGGCGAGGCCCATTAAAGTGTCACTATCAACATATGATTTTAAATTTGAAGTGGAAAAAAGTTTCAATCATTACACCTTGGCTTGAAAATAATGACTATCCACTTCTTTTGGGTAAAATCACAGAATTATTAAAATAAGATAAATTATATTTTGTATAATATATTTAATGAATAATTTCAGCGTGTGCTGATCTTGGTGTGTGTTTACATGCGTCCTCGAGTGGTTTAGACTTGCCCATGAAAGTGATCGATATGTATGGTGTTGGTTTACCTGTCTGTGCATATGATTTTAAATGGTAATAATTATTTAATAGATAAAAAATTCTAGTATTGCTACATTAAACTTGCAAATTTTTTAAGGTTTTAAGAAATTTTCATTTGTTTCAGCTTAAATGAATTAGTTCGACACAACGAAAATGGTCTTATATTCTCCAATGGAAATCAGCTTGCATTGCACATTATGACATGGTTTAAAAACTTCCCTTCGGAGATCTGTGAAAAACAAAGTAGATTTCTCAAAGAAATTGATAAATTTCGGGCGGTTGATTGGCATACAAACTGGATGAATAATGCGTATCCAATTTTTTCAAACAACTAAGATTAGTTTCCTTCTTTTGGCCATTTATTTTTAAAAACTTCAATACATTTAAATTCCTTTATTTAATGTAAAATTATAGATATAAATTTATAATTAATTTCAATCATGCATTTATACATAAATTATAAAAATTTGTTACAAAAATGTTATTTCTTCCCAAGCACCATTTCTGAAAACATAATTTCCCAAAATCTGTCGACTATTGTAGAATAAAAACTAAAAACAAGAAACATAACATATAAATAAATACATTTTATTGTTTCTAAATATTTTTTTAAGGACAAATAAGTTGAAAAGAATGCAATTATGTAACTGTTTTAGAATAATCTTGTGTTATTATATAAATAAGATTTAATTATTTATTTAAAATGTCTACTTCGTAATATCATAATTTGTATACCAAAATAATTGAAAATCTAGTAGGGTAAATCAAATTGTTGTAGGATAAGTGAAACAATACAAATTGGCTGATATTTAAGATAATAATAGAAAAAATATTCAATAAAAAATAGTTTAAGACACATGCATCTATAATTTGAGTATACAATTTCTAAATGTGTAGTTATACTTAACAGGTATTTTACTTTTTAATGACTTCTTTTGTTATTCCATTAATTGTTAAGCTATAGTAACTTTTGGTAGAAGATTAATCAACATAAATAAATAATAATGAAAATCCCAACTTAGTGATTTAGTAAAGAAATACATTTAAGAGGATGTTGTTCCCTCCAAGCAATTCTCTTATTGTGGGACGTTACTCTGCTCTACAGAGACATCTCTATTCTCATCTATATAACACTCAGTTTTTTTAATTGTTGAATTTTATAATATATATGTATTTATTCTCTTTATACTTCGTGTTCTCCGTGTGATAACCAATTGGTTGGCCTTTTGTCTCATATTTATTATCATTGCTCTGGTCATTATTTGATTTTGTTTACTTTCCATTGCCAACACCACTTTTATATTATGATATACTGCGTTATTGTATTTCCGGTATTGTCTTCGATTACTTTGATTTTTCTATATTATTTTATAAGGTTGCACTGTGCACATACATTGATTATTATTATTATTAGCATATGCTTCAGTAATCCTTACACTGGTATTTTTTGTGAATATATAAACGTAATATCCTCATTGCAAGGTTAATCAAAATAAACCTATCAAACCATTATGAATTTGTGAGTAGTCTTACAAACTTCAATATTTCTACATTATCATAGTGCCAGGGTAGGCTTAGGGAAGACGCTGACTGGGTGAGACAATCATTTTGCCTTCCACTTATGCATCATCGACTGTCGAGTGTTGGATTCTCGAAGTTGACGTCACCACCTACAGCGTGCCTATGCGTAATTCCGCCACAAACGTGTATATTGTGTGAGAGGCCGCCCAGAACATCTAGACCTATTTCACTACTGGATTGCCGTCAACTCAAGACACCAGCTGTATATATATATATAGCAAATTAAGTAGTTGTTAAGTTACCCAACTATTGCAATTGAACTCTCTGTCATTGCATCCTACCAGATAGACCACCTCTGGACCACTAAACTCAACAGTCTTTAATTTCTTGTACTTTCAAACCAATGTCGGTTACTGTTCTTTGCTCAATCACTTTCACGCCCCTTAAGCATGTGAAGTGGTCTATCACCTTTATTAGTAGGAGCATTCGAACGAATTGAAAATATTTCAAATTAGTCTCGGTTGTCACTTCTTTGGTCTGTCCTCCTGTCGTTAGGCGAATACAGATGTCATCGCAATGTTTGTTTTCTCATGAGTTCACTCTCAACATAGATAAACACATTCGTGTAAAATTGTTTGTTTTATGATTTTTTAGATATAGAATAAAATCACCTACTTAAAAATTATAGGAGGATAATATTATTGAGTGTTTGACATGTAAATTTTATATTGAGTTAGTATTCAACTTAAAATTAAAAAAATTAATTTCTGTAATTAAAATTAAATAATATATGTAATCGTTTAGAGACAATATTTAGACAGTTAAATATGTCTGATGAGATTCACTCAAAAATGTTATTCTCCACTTAAAAAATAAAATTATTTTACGAATAGGTAAGATAGGAAACAATTAAAAAATAGTGCTTGACGTTCTCTATGCTTTTTTAACATAAATTATTGAATAGTGAATCCATAAAACCATTTTAATGCAATTTATCAGAATTAATTTAATATTTTGATTAAAATTGTTGCTTTCTTACATGTTTACGCCAGGTGGTGAAGTTTTTACCATTTTCTAAAAAATATATATCTATATCATAAAAGAAAATTAGTTGAAAGAAAAGGGCTTTGATTGTTATTACCCCAAACAGTTTTTTCCTCTAAAAAAAATCAAATACTTAGGTTTTTTTTATCCATTTCTGAATTAAAATATCCATCACTTTAATTGTGAACTTAAAAAAAGGAAAAAAAACATTTTATTTTGCCAACATTGACTTGATAATAACTGAATAACTATTTCAATCAAAAATTAATTTGCTGACAACTACAATGTTTTCATAATATAAATTATATTTATCCCATATATTTTTGAAAATACCCTTTAAATTTAAAAAAATCATATCAATTGTATGATGAAATAGAAAATGTATTTTTAGTTATTAAAATTAATATCAATATTAACCTCGTATTATATGGTTTAATTGCTAAATTCATTCACCGTTCACTTAGTTGACTGATTTTTGTAACGTATCTAATATTATTTTATGTCTAGTTTTAATAAGTGCTAAATTCCTAAAGATACTGTTAGATGTACTTAAATAATTTATTAACATTGTTATAAAAGTATTTAAATTAGATATTTTTTTTAGTCATTGGTACTATTAGTCGGGGTATCTATATGACTGATCTGTAATGTACATGAGTGGTATGTTAAACCAAACAAGTTTGGGAACCTCCAACTTAAGTAATTTATGACTGTAAAAAGCTTATAACAATTTATTAATGTAATTTATTTATGTATACTATCTAGGTTATATACAAGTTTTTATGTTTCCCCGTTTACAGTTATTTTATTTATTTTAATAAGAACAAAACAACAAAATGCTGATGATTGTATAAATAATAGGTACTTGTACAATATGCTATCTACAAGATATGAAAATTGTCTTACTTTTGTAATGCAATATTTCTACTTGTTAAAATCCAATGTTATACCTAATAACTTTTTAGAAATGTACCCAGAATCAACTATTTTTAATAAATCAAGGCGATCTAATAAATAATAATATCAATAATGGTGTCTAATGATGTTAACTTTAAAGATAATCTCTACCTGTAATATTAAATCAGAAGTTATAACACAAAAGAAAACTGTACATGATCGAAGTCGAGTTAATCAGCTACCTATAGAAAAGTGTAATGTAATTCATGGGACTATGCTGTCTTGATAAAAATAAAAATATTTTATTATATTTTATACTAATCAATTAAACCCATAAAAATTGTCTTTGTTTTACAGCATTGCATCACAGATTAAATAAATCATTATTTAATCTGTGATTACTGATTACATACACTACCGACTCACCTACTCCAACTTGACTCGTCATTTATTGCTTAGGTATTATAACTAGGTAGGCACCTAAGTGCCAACAAGCTAATATCAACAAAGTATATTTATGCGTTCTTTAAATAATCGTTTCAACTATTTCAAGTGAAGAAGATATGTTATATAATGTAATTTATTATTAATTATAATGGATATTGTACAGAAAGTTTTGCCTGTCCAATAGGTATAATAATATAATACTGTGGTGGCAATGGATGGATTATCTTCTCGTGCACCCTCCGGATGGTTACCTCGAGCAAAGCCCGTCCTTTTGTTTTGTATTCGACATTATTATTTTTATTTTGTATTCGTTTGGTGATTTATACTGTATTCGACTTCTGCAACTTTCATATTTATGTTCCTTTTCTCAATATGATCTCGAGTCCCCACTCACAGCGCCAATGACTAGCTGTTCCCGTGACCGACTTCCATTTCCGATACCACGTTTCTAGATCTACGACACCAAGCCTGGTATAGTGAATCTACCCGTTGGTCTTAAGCACACCGCTCGTGCCCTAGGGCTTTAGGTTGTCCGAATTAACGAAATATGAAAGTCTGGATACAACAAAATAACCAAAAGTCGTAAATTCAAGAACATTTTATTGGATGTTTTATTATACAAACTTTAATCTAATACATACTTATATCTAAGAATATTAAATCTTAAAAATAGTTAATTGTATTATACTCATTATACATGTACAATGCACATAGATACATATAGCATTAAGACACGCTTTCATTATTTACACTTGACAAGCTTACTGGTTAGAAAAAATTGCTAATCTTTACTGAATTTACTTATTTCGAGTTCTATCTATAGACCATCGATGTGTCCGAGATATGGATTATTCTGTTCTATACCCATCAACGATCTATACACCAATCATCTTCCGAGAGAAAATGAATATAAATCGACACTCTCATACCACTAAGTTATTTTTTTGACCCAACGAATACAATTTTATTGACACTTATAGAATAAAAAAATAAAAAAAAATTTTAATTTTAAATATCTATAAATAACTCAAAACAAGTCAAACTATTTTGAAATTGTGTTATGTACAGCCGTATAGGAAATTAAATAATAAACATTTTATGAAAATTTCAAATACCTATCGATAATAATAGCAACAAAATAAGACAATCGTTGTATGAGGATCTGTTAATTTATGGGTGAATACCAAAATATGATATAATGTCTAACTTCAAACGCCCGTAAAAAAATAATTTGACTTTCAGGCAAACTTTATTTTGATAAATGTAGGAAAATGTAAGGGAAATTCTGTATATGAATTTCTAACTCAAAATAATTTGCTAATTTTTGTGATTTTGATGAATTTTGTCAAAATATTTACTTCAGACGCTCATAAAAATTATTTTGGATTTTTTATATTCAATTTGTTTTATAAGATTGTAAATAAATTATACTATAAGTCTATACGTAATTATTTAATGATGATTAATATAAATAAGACGATGAAATTAAAAATATAAATATAAGTAAAGAAGTGTGAATACAGTTTTTAAGTTAAACAAATGTTTACTGATATACACAAAGTCAAAGTGGTAATGCATTTTTCAACATAGTCGAGGAAAATAAAAAAAATTTTTCATGATTTTGAATTTAAGACAACGGTTTTTCTAGATTTTACTTCACTAAACTTTTGAATTAGATCTGAAAAATCAAGTGTGTTGGTTAGTTATTTCCCGTAAGCGGCCGTAACTACGTAAGCAATAATATCATACAATTTCCACCAGGGCCGTATTTAGGGAGGAGCAATAGGGACATTTGCCCCGGGTGGATAAATATTGATCCATTTAGGGGGCGGCCGGACCCCCCATGGTAACTCGGTGTAGTATTGTATCAATAATAATTTTTTTTTTTGGAAAGAATTTACTATAACTCGACCCTTGTGAACTTAACAGTGCAACGATAACGGATAAGTGCTAGCGCCTAGCATAGAATATAATTAATATTATTTTAACATAATCACGGTTGTAGATAGACATTAGACAACCATGACTTAACTAAGAATTTTAACTAAAAATGTGTTAAGAAAAATCAAAAAAGTGGATCTATTTTTTGGTTGGAGGGGTGGGGGGCGTAAAATTATGATTGGCCCAGGGCGCAAAAATTGTAAATATGGCTCTGAGTGCCACTTTAATAATACAATATCAACAGGGGCCCAGGGCCCCAAACAATATCATTGCCCGGGCTTCAACCCCCTAGCCCCCCTAAGTTGGGCCTGCTTATTCAGGTACATTATGTATCATACTTATTAAATATTAAAAAAAAAACATTATTTTTATACTTTGTGTTTAAAAATATCAAATACAAATAATAATTTATTTTTAGGATTATTTATTGTCTGTAATAAATACTAATAATTGACGTATAATCATAGCAACGGTTTACTCAAATGCAGACAACGTAAGTACAATAATTTAGGGGTTCGCTAAATTGGATATTGGTTTCGTGGCTTTAACACAAGGCTCGCAGAATCATTGTAATTTGTGTCGCAATATATTGTAGTCATAAAGGTATAACAGTAAGTAAAATAATAAAAACAGGTGGGCAAGTGGGTGCCGATCTGATGTGCAGTTGAAGTTGTCGAGTGATTTACCGTAACATGGATGTGTTAAATTGTAAACAATTAAATTGAAAATGTCATTGAGTGTATAATAATAATAATATACTCTCTACGTTTCAAGGACATACAAATAGTATTTTTAAATTACAACAAAATAACTTAAACTATTGTTCTTTGTTTAAAATTTAAATACCTAATTTTGTCCAAATTGGAACTTAAAACATACCTACATAAAATAAGGTAATTATATATTTTGTTAAAATTTGAATTATTTACATAAATTCTTATAAAAATATTTTGCCTAATATAATATCTTTATTAATTTTAAGCTTCTATGATGAGAAATTTTGTAAACATTTTCAAGCCTAACATTTTTATTGACAAGTAAAAATATATAAAATAAATAATAAATTAACAAAATAGCACAAACATATTTTGAAAATTTAATCTTGTATGGAAAATGGTCATATAAACATTTAGTGAAAATATAAAGTCAGCATCTACTGTTATTTATTTTTGAGTTATAAACTACAAAGAAACAAAATCGATTTTATAGAACAAAACTGGTTTTGCCCCTGATGCTTTTGAAAACCACTTGAAATTTTTCATTTTTCATAAGTATCAACTACTATTTACTACCAAAAATTGTTTTTCAAATAACGCACTTCATTGTAAAATACATTCATTTATAAATACTTTGTATTTTTACACTTGTTTGCATATTTTAGACGACATACATAATTTAAATGTAGATTACCGTTTTCATTGCTTTATTAGGGAAAATATTTTATTTTTATTTTATATTATTATAATTAGGTATATACGCTTTGAACATATGATTATATATATAAGTGTTTACTGTGTCTTATCTTTATATTATGTGCAAAATTTTAAATAAAATTTATATTGGTTCAGATTTTGATTTTTTCGATGTCATTAGACTAGACAATTTTAGTAGGCTTATTACTGTGAAGGAGGGTATAGTTGGTTAGAACACGTGTATATTTGTCTAGGATTTGTCACCAATCCGCTAGTGACTCCGGCTGATGCTTGACTTCAGAAAACGTTAGTCACTGAAGCCAAACACCGTGCCACATCAGGCCACTATAAAAATGTTATTTGACTGAAAACAAAAATAAACTCATTTTTTAATGTTTTCCTGATTATTATGTTTTTATTTTAACCAATGTCGAATTCATTATTCTAAAGGTCATAATTTTACTTTTATTCTATTATATTTATATAATATGCTTGAGTTTATTATTAGCACACAAATTTCAAGTATTTTGAAGTCATTATTAAATCCACAATAACGCACTTCATTGTAAAATACTAAAATCTATTCACTTACTTCGATTTAAAATTTTTCATGTCATATTTATACCAACTCAGTATATGCCTAAAAGTTGATATATGTCTCCTGAAAGCCAAAAGATTGCTCTCCCACTTAATCTCAAATCAATCAACCCATATCAACATTTAGCAAAAAATTGGCAGGTTAGGTTTTAAAATTTGCAAGAGATTGTTATAATATTATAGAGAAAGGAACAAAAATAAATAAAGGTGGGCCAACTTTACGTAGCCCCCTTTTTTCAACCACAAGTTCAAAACTGGTATCGTTCGATTTCTCATAATTAGTTAAGTAATTGCAAGTCCATTTGGTTTCAGTATGAACTATTTATGAGTAACCATAGTGTTTTGTGTTACTCTGTAGAAATTTTAAGCTAGTTATGTTACATTAATGTGTATTTCAAAGTAAGTATACAGAGATATATTTTTTAATAGAAAATTGTACAGCGTACCTATGTCAAATTATATTTTAGTTATGAACAAATTCCAAATAAATGGTTTTATATTGTACAGCAGACAAGCTAGATTTTCAAATAACTCAAAATGCATTTTATAATTATTCGGTTGGTATGGAAATGCATTTTGAGTTATTTGAAAATCTAGCTTGTCTGCTGTACTTACTTAATTTCTAGTAATATATTACGTAAGACCTTCCTTACATAATATTTTATAAATTGAGTCATCTACTCGTATAACTGTGTGGTGGTTATTATTAAATTGGTAACATTTTTTAAGGGCAATGAAATTCATGGTATCAGCTAGTATATTATTCATGAATATATATAATATAATCTTTACACTAGGTCGTATAATACTTAGTATTCAGCAATATATTATTATGTATTATTATTATTTATGTATATTATTCGAAGAAATTAAAATAATTCAAAATAGATACTTTTATCATACCAAGCTTAAAATAGATAACCACTATAACAATATAAAACTAATATTGATTTTAAGGATGAAAAATTTATTTTTTGTTCCTATGTTAATTTGGTCCGATTTTGTTGCACGTATAAATTCTCCAAAATATTAATTAAGGTAGTTTGGACCTAGTGTGTAGTTCTTGTTTCGCCACTTCATCATTGACCACCGTGCATAATCATTCTACGTTTTTCCCTCGGACAGCTGCCACAGAATCAACAAAACAATTGTAAATGTGATTAACTGCAAAGCTAAGTGTCCACCGTTCTCGAATTCTTGAATAGGTTTCTACTTAACTTAAGCAAGCCAACAATCAGAATATTATATCGTTTCCCACGGTTTATTATAATACCTTCGATTTCTTTTAGTAGAATTGGCATTGATCTGTCCGGGACTATAATGAAAAAAGCTATGCAAAAATAATGGGCTAGCTAGTTAACATAAAAAGTAAGTACAAATTATATTGTCATTAGTTATTAACTGTTCTTATAAGGAATGTATAGTTGCTGGTCCAACCATCTCCTTCGCTAGGAATACCTTTTTCTTGGACAATAGTTAGGTAAGTTATTACTGCACATCCATTATGCGGCGAGAGCTACTCAATGACGATTGACGATATACATAGGTACAGTATAGATACACACTCAACTTGAAACCTTTTAAATACGTCAAAGCGATATCCAACTACGCCATCATTAATAATCTAAATAATAATAAACCTAAATATTATTAAGAATTTATAATTTATTATTAACTATAATTTATGCGATTCTATAAAAGTTGTCTTCATCGAAACCTTTAAGTGTTATGATGCTCTTCACAACAACAATGACCGGTGATCTTAAAACAATAGAAAACTATTATAACTAAGAGCATTACATTGTACTATAGCGCGTCGTGAATACTTATTCTTTAATGATTACTATATGATTTATAGTGGGTACTGGGTTCAGTTTTTTTTTGCGTTGAATTTATTGTGTTTGCTAAAAATGATTTATTTTATTTTGCGACAGTGAAGAAACTGCAAGGCACGGAAAGTTTTTTAAGTCTTACGTTTTACAGTTCTGCAGTTCATCAATTTAATGCTACTGGTTTTCTATATAGTTTTCCAATGGACATTTGAAACCGTTGGAAAGATTTTATAAAAAAAAAATGCACCTCTAAATATTGCAATGATTCAGGGACGTAATGAAGGGGGGATGCGATAAAAAAATGTCTATCCCCCCCTCCTCAGAACAAATTCTTAATTAGCCCACTGCAAAGACCGATCTCCAGTATGGACCACAATATTATTGTAAAAATATTTTGCGAAACACTACCTATCTAGCGACATTTTGCTTTAAATAAATATATTAATAATTTATTTATTGTGCTAAACAGAAAAAAAGAAGATCAGGTACCTAATTCAATGTAAGAATCATCTCGTTGTCCACAAAATAAAAATATTATACAGTATATTATGATATAATATTTGTTAACAATTCTTATAGTGAATCTATTTAGATTACTCTGTAATAAATTCGTATGATTAAAACATTATCTTACAAATAAAACGCTCGAACGATATGATAAATACATTTCAATAAGACAAATAGTATTTAAAAAAATTAATACAGAGTACATTGCCATTAAAACATATAAAACGTCTTTGATAAAATATAAGTACACGATTTTTGATCGTGATAATAACGCACCTAATTTATATAATATTATGCTTAATACTAATCAATACAATCCATAAACATTTGTTTTATACAGCATGTCAACATTGTGTACACCTTAAACATTATTCAAACTTTACTCTTAATTTATAGGTTATTATAACTACTATATAAGATAACATAAAGGAATTACTCATACATTTACTTGTTCTCATAAGTTATAATAATAATTTCAGGTCAAGTATAGGTATGCAACTGAATGCCGTAAACAATATAACATAATGTAATATTAATTTTCAATGGTATTTTACAGTAAATTCTGCTTAATATTATATTATTTGGCTAACAACAAAATTATTGATTATTTTGGTTACCCAATTCATATATATATATAACAATTAATAACTAATTACCAGTTAACAGTTCATCACTCATCAGTATTTATTGAACTACTTTGCAGTTTATTAAATGTATCTATTTTGAGCTTCATCACACACATTTCTGAAACCTTTCTCATAAAAAAAAAAATACTAATAAGTAACAACTTACAGAGAAAACTAACATAAATTGGCATCCGTTCATACGTCTTAGTTTTAGTATTTTTTACGCGTTGATAATAGAGGACTGTAATTTAAAATTTAAATGTATGGGCAAATACTATTTATAAGCTTACATGGTGTACGCCACTGAACTCGATTACCGATAAGTATCAATTATTTAATATTATTATGCAATGACAAACCAAATACCTTAGTATAGTTATAATAACGTAGGTCGTGGTTAATATCCATAAACAAATCATTTTTAGTTTTTAATTCCGAAACGCACGTGTGTATGTGAAATTTGAATTCACAACGATAAACGGCCATCGAAAATATGAACAAAATGGAAAACATATGTTAAAAAATGTGTAATTATTAACTTAATTAGTTACGTTATTTAAATTTAACATTATTATATATTTTAATTTGTATCAAGTAGAATAAACTTATTCCAAAAAAATTAATGTTTGTGCAGGGTCAATTATATATTAAACTTAATAAAGATTAATAAATTCATCAAATAAATGTATAGATACGTTTAATTTAATTTATAAAACTCGCTGAGATACCTATTGTTGTTTTTAAAAAGTACACCAAACGGCCA
Organism: Myzus persicae; assembly: GCF_001856785.1. Taxonomy (NCBI): domain Eukaryota; kingdom Metazoa; phylum Arthropoda; class Insecta; order Hemiptera; family Aphididae; genus Myzus; species Myzus persicae. Next base: position 145,489 of record NW_019101761.1, on the reverse strand, counting down.
GCGCTGTTGAACATCCAATAGCTATTTTAATTTTTCTTAGAAATGTTGTAAAAAATAGTATTTATTATTTTCGTCTTACACGTAAACAAATAAAATAAACACCGTTAACTACCTTCGGTGAGTTTGTCCCTGAGACTTTATTACAATCTGCTGAACATGCAGATTTGAAATATTTAAATTAACCCCAAACAACCCCTGGGTCGATAATAAGTTGTATAATATAATGCTATTAATTGTTACATTATTTAAATAATAATATTATGCGGGAGTGATTTAAATAAATAAACAGTTTCTGACGAACATTTAGACCCCCCCCCCCTAATTAGGCTTGCTGCAAAGTTACACACTGAAATCGAATGGTTTTTAATATAATTTAATAACATATTGTTATGTGTCAGTTACTAGTGCCTTCGTTCACTTTTTCTCACGATTTTTCGTCTTACACTTTGAATAAAAAATATTATGTAAGTACCGGCATTCAGTCATTATATGAGAGATTAATATGCACAAAATATGTTATTTAACGACTTCTTATCTGTTCTGCATCGAATAACCGCAGACGACAAGAACGCGAATCAATGGCGTGAGTTCGTGGGAAGCAGCAGCAGCAGCATGGGGATGATCATATTTAAAGTATAAGGGTAAGGGTGGTGGTGCGCTTAAATCGAACGGTTTTTTTAACATAAAAAATATAATATTATCATTATTGTTACGATGAGTATATGGCCGCGGAGAGAGCAGCGTTAAGCCGGATTCACGGCTACGTCGTGTGTCGCGTCGAGAGAGTTGTGTGGTGACTATAATACAATGGTCATCATAACTGGTAACCAATATGGTTTAAAAGTCAAACTGTGTTCAACACGCTTGGTACATAGGTACACATTGGTTACAACCAGGTTATTGCGCACGATGCATTGAAAAATGAATGCCCAGATCAACACGACGACGCGGCACACAGCGCAGCCACGAATGCGCCCCTAGCCTAAGACGCCGACTGCATCATCGCAGCACCTCCGTTGACGGTCTGCAATGGGTGCGGCGGCACTTCTTCGCGGACGCGGTGGAACACCTTGGTGCCGAACTGCAGCGCCGCGCCCACCGGGAACTTGACGTTCAGCCACACGGAGAACCTCATGTTGTAGTTCAACACCGGCCGGAACACGAAGGCCAGCCAGGCGTTGGTGAGCAGCACGGAGTGCGTGAACACCTGCACGTTGTACATCCACCGGCTGTACCGGGCGACCAGTGGCTGCCGTACCGGTACGCCGCACAGCTCGTGGGTGAACGCCATGAACGCGTCCGTGTCCAGCATGGGCGAGATGGGCTTCATGCCGTCCAGCAGCGCCTCCACCATGTGCTCGAACCGCGGCGGCGGGTTCAACAGCCCCGGCGCATACACGTCCCGCAGGATCAAGGCGCACGTGCCGCGCACCTCCTCCAGGGAGCCGCTGCACAGGTTGTACCTGCGACCGCAACAATAACGCATCGTTAGGCATATGATATATATAACTAAAGGTATATTTATTTGTTTGTTTATCTATTGTGTACCTTTATGATAACGTATATTTTATACGAGTCTATCTTATAATATATAAGAGGCCAAAAGTCGTAAGAAACGATGGTAGAAAGATTAAATTGACATTAAGGTTAAACTCAGACTGAGACTAAACGAATAAGTGACGACTAAGACCTAATTCGCTGTTGAGATAAATTTATAATTACATAATTATATTGCAATGGATGGTGAAAAACAAAACCTTTTTTTTATTAAGGTACAAAAAATAGAAGGGAATCTTCTATTAAAATGTGTAATCTTATTTTGGTAAATATGAGAAAAAAAACTTTTACGAATTTCCAACAGAAATAATTCCCAAATTCTCCTCATTTTGATGAATTTTGCCAAAATTTGAATTTTAAATGCATATAAAAAATGTGAGTTCTAATTCTATGTATTTTTAAAATTTTGTATCAGGTATTAAAGCATCTAATGAGGACTATTAAGTTGAATTGTCAAGCTTTTTTTTTAATAAAAATGTTTTTATCGATAATAATCTAAAAAAAAAATTTTCAAGGCTATAAATAGCTCATAAAAATTTCGAATATGTTACCAAATATGTAAAATTATTAAATTAATATTTTGTGAACATATCAAGTGCCTATACCTAATATTTTTTGAGTTACAACAAAAATATAAAATCGATTTTTTCAAAAATTGGTTTTGTGTAAAAATTACCATTTTGTTAAACTTTTTTTTTTTGTTTTCAAGACCTTTTCAAAAAGTTCTGAGTAGCAAGCACCAACTAGATTCGCTTTTTTTTATCAGAAAAGATGCTGATGTCCAAAATTGGAGCATTTTTACTGACCCAAATGTTGATGACAGACGGACAGAAAAAAAGGGAAAAAAACACATATCATTGAAAATGCAATACGTTTGTTCTTTACTTTCAAAATGTAAAATAGCAAAATTGATAAAATTAAAAATATTTATGCCCTTCAAGAATTTGTTTAACTTGAGAAAGTTCTGGCCGATGTAAAATAAGCTTGTTTATATAGGTTAAATTTCTTCAATCGGACTTTTGAAAGTAGGTACTTAAATTTTTGTCAATCTTATGAATATTTTACGTCAATTAATTGATTTTGAATATTTTGATCTAATGACTAAATTACATGTGCATGTGAATGAGTAATATACATGACAAGAGTGACTGGTGGGGAAGTAACACATACTAATGATCATTAAATACACATCCAAAGACGTGTGTGATCGCCAGGAACGAAAGAATTGCCTAAACACAACTCCTTAAAAATGACACGTTTGCAGGGCCATTAATATGAAAATATAAGAAATTCGTTTGCAAGTTAATTTCGTGGAAAATTCAAACATGTATTCATGTAACTTCAAATGGAAAAAGATTGATACTATTAACTAAAAAAAAAAAATAAATAATTTATGTTCGTGTAAAGCGTTATTGACATGTGAGTGCCAGTGAGAGAAATCTCTGTTGTTTCTTTTACACACAGTCACACCTCACACTAACGATCACTTACTAAATAGTTACTAAACACACATGAAACATTCACACGACCCGCAAATTTTTAGAAAATTGCCTATAGTGAACTTTTAAAAGGCAGTCGCTAATCGAATCCACTTAAATAAAACAGCACAATATACCTACTATTGTTCATAAAATTTGAAAACTACGTAAATAATCAAACACGCAAACATCTGAATTATCAATTGGTAGTTAATATTATAATTTAATATTTCTTTTTTCAATTACATATATAAGTAGTGAATACTTATTCTGAAAATGGCATTAATTATAAATTGTCTAATTGTGTGAATAATAAAATAATAATTGATTTATAGGTTGGTATTTTGTTATACCTATATGGCTGTATTAAATCACACTAAATAATCCTTTTTTTTTAAATGAATTTCCACGACCAGAATTATAATGTAAATACATTGATTTTTTTGAAATTATGTGAAGCGTATAGCGCACGTGTTACATACAAATAAAATCTATACGATTGCACAACACGACGACATTTTAACCACGCCTTACAACAGTATAAAAAAAAGGTTTTTTTGTTAGGGGTGATGAGTTCGTCATATCATTAATATCCCTTAAAATGCATAAACGTCAATAATATTCAATACTACAACCTTTAAGTACTCACCTAACCATTTAAGTTGTATTGAGAACAATTTAGTTTAATAAAATACCATAAAAAGGTAATAAGTATAAAATATAGATTCGTAATAAAAATACTTATACCTATAGGCACCAACTACCTATGTCCTACATAATATTGAATGAATGTATTAATTTTATTCATTAGTGCAATTATGCAGTGCTCATATGTATGACGAATGCAAAATAATTAAAATATGTGCGATACAAACTGCAAAATGATTTTGTTTAGATAAGTGATTCATTTTTTTGTAATTCCTACAAATTAAATTTGTAATTTTAAGTAATAATTCTTATACACGTGTCTTAAAATATTTCTTAGTATAGGTACGTAAGATTAAACATTAAAAAATAGATAAAATAACGATTCTGTTTTCCTTGACACTCGGATAGTACATAATAGATACCTATGTATGACGGCGAAGTCGATAATAATGTAAATATTACTCACTTGTCTTGAATTCCCAACAAGTATCCAATAGTTCGCCAAAAATGCAGAAGGGCCCTTTCATCTTCTTCGGTTCCTACAATGGCCAATTCTTTTTTTTTCAACAACGGTAAGCCCATGAATCCGAATTGAGTTAAAGACATATCTTTTTGAGTTACCCGCAGTCCAAGTCCAGACTTATTCGACACTCGATTCGCAGCACAATGAAGTCCATGTACAATGGCCACAGAAATTTGAGATCTGAATACAATATAATATTTTAAGTAAACTGGTTTGCATATTTGATTGATTACTGGAGAATAAATTTAATGATTGTGATTGTTGAATGTATAAAGGTAGGGATATGTTATAAGTTTGTAAGGTTTTTGATGTACATCATTAGGCACAAGTACGAAGTACATTAGATAACTGTATAGCTGTTAATCAAATATACTTCAGTGTTTGTATGATCAATTTTTACGACTTTACAAGTTTACAACTTAATATATTCTTATCCAGGAACATTAAATCCATCATACTTGTTTATTATTTTAAAAACTTATTTTTACATTTTATTTTTTAAAAATATGAAGTCCGAAATTCTTTCATGCAGTATTTTTGGCTCGTGTTTTAAATAGTTTTGGGCAAATCTAAAATATTTTTCCCCAGAAATTACGAAAAATTGTATAGTAGTGAGTAGTAATTAAGTAAATAGATATAATCACAAAAAACAACAAAGTATATTATAAGACATAAAGAGGCAAAAACATAAATTGAAATTACATGATCGAGAATGGGATTTTGTTTGTTTACATGTATTTTTTTTTATTTCTTATCAGGTAATAGGTATATGGTACATATCAGAGGAAAGTATATTTTATTATAACTGATAAGTTATCTTTTTTTGTGGTTTGTGCAGTATACATTTGTTTTCAGCAGGTTTTACTTATCAAGGTAGAGAAATTAAATTTTTTAGGATTATTCTCATTTACATACCTAATATTTAACTACAATCAAATTTACTCAAAATTTGACCATGCAATTCGTATTTACGCCTTCGTTTAGAAGGTATTTGTTATTTGTTACATCCCGCTGTAACTAGGTAACAATTATAGGCGATTCATTTTAATGGATCACAACCAGACTACAAATACATATTTTATATTTAGATTCTTATTGGAAAATGTATATTTAAATAAATAATTAAATATCTATTTTTGCATACAATTTTTAATCAAATATTTGAAATAATTTGAATAAGTATTTTTTGAAAGTATGGTAATGTCATAATAAGTATGTCGTAATTGGTATTATACATAATATATTAAATATTCACTTACTTTGACTTAGCATTTGTCGCGTCGTATCTATACCACCTCAGCATGTGCCTAATGGTATCAAGATACCTCCTAAAAGCGGTGTAAGGATCTGAAGATTTATTTGTGAACACTAATACATCCAATATTGTTGGGACTGTTAATACCAATATTAATCCAATCAAATTTGAAGCGAACATTGCATAGAAATTGGAATAAAAATACTTTTGTCCCCTGAAAATAAAAAAATAAAAATTTTCAAATTATTTTTCTTACACACATCGTTTTATTATTAAAATACATCAACACACACTTTATTGTTATTTCAATTTTAATATCAGAAGTCCCGTACAAAATATTTTATTTATTTTTATTTTTTGCTTCATACAGGCCATTAAAGGAACCTTACCGTTACTACCATTTCTTCTCAATGACAAATTAATAAAGAACGCATTTGATCATTTCATTCTATAATTTTAAGTATATATATATACCTACTATAGTAAAAAACATAAGTATCCATATATCTTATAAAACAAAAAAGAACCTTTAACCCTCAAAACAGTTGTATAATAAGTTAAGGAATGCCTTAATTATCTACCTTTAAAACTATCTTAGTAGGTAGTTCTAACAAAATATTCTATGAGCTAGGGCAGTGCATGACTTTGTAGATCAATTAACTTACTGTGTTCATAAATCATAATTTATTATTGTGAGATAAAATTCTATTATAATTTACGATCTTTTTAAATGAATTAATCGTTTTAATGAAATGTTACTTTGTATTTTTACACGTGTTTGCATATTTTAGACGACATACATAATTTAAATGTAGATTACCGTTTTTATTGCTTTATTAGGGAAAATATTTTGTTTTTATTTTATATTATTATAATTAGGTTTATAAGCCTTGAACATGAGTATATATAGGTATAAGTGTTTATTATGTCATGTCTTATCTATATATTATGTGCAAAATTTTAAACAAAATTTATATTGGTTCAGATTTTGATTTTTTTGATGTCATTAGACTAGATAATTTAATAGGTTTATTACTGTGAAGGAGGGTATAGTTGGTTAGAACAAGTGTATATTTGTCTAGGATTTGTCACCAATCCGGGAACTAGTGACTCCAGCTGATGCTTGACTTCAGAAAACGTTAGTCACTGAAGCCAAACACCGTGCCACACCAGGCAACTATAAAAATGTTATTTGACTGAAAACAAAAATAAACTTATTTTTTAATGTTTTCCTGATTATTATGTTTTTATTTTAACCAATGTCGAATTCATTATTCTAAAGACTATAATTTTACTTTTATTATATTATATAATATGCTTGAGTTTATTATTAGCATACAAATTTCAAGGACTTTGAAGTCATTATTAAATCCACAATAATGCTACATTTACAAATAATGACATAATCACATGGCGTTGATATATTACATAGATATTGTTAAAATATTACGATGTGTTTGTCATAAAATAGTCATAAATAATGAAGATAATGTAACAGTTAATATTTTCAATGATTTTTTCAAATACATACTACATTAAAATATTAAATCAGTTTAAAGAAAAACCATGTTATTTTCGCGATATTTAATTTTTTTAGTTTCTATTTATAGGTAAAATATTATAAACCAAATACTAGGATTAGTAATTTTAACTATTAATTATTATTGTACCAAAAATCCTATTCGAATAGAATCAATTACTAACCAACTCTAACCATTTTTTATAGCCTGAGTCAGATATAATTTATAATCAAAAAAGCTCAAATTTTGCCACCTTAACCAATTGTTGAACAGACCTAAACAAAAATATCTCGGACACTCGACACATTTTTGCGACCTCAAAACGGCGTTGGGCATAGATTAAATTATCGTTGTATACAGAATTACAGCTGCTTACCTACATAGTATTATATGGATTGGGAAAATGTGACGGAATATCTAAGTGATAAGCACTGACTGCAAACTTATATTGTTATAAAATTATTAATTACTCAGTATAGTTATGAATTATATAAGTATAACTAAGCATAGGCATTACATTTGGCTATTGAAAGATTAAGCACGTCTTATCTTTCTTTTCAGACGATTGAGCACGCTTAAAATATCACACAGAGCTCACCGCCGACCTTAAAAAATCAATACGATTCAGCACGATATTACGAGCAACGTTGCCATATCATTTATTTAATTACGAAAAGTCACAAGTGAAATGTTGAACTAAATCAACTAGTTAATGACAAATATATTCATTACATTTTCTGATACACGATTAGGCAAGTTACCTACTCGATTGGTTTCTATCGTGATTTCAACATACAAGATGCTGTAACTTGGAAGTGTGTAACTGATTACAATTTACGAGTGACATTTACAGACTATATACAAAAACAGTAGTCAGTGACTTAAAGTTAGTTTCATAAGTTATCACCAGTTACCTACTTAATTAATTTTGCTTATTTTTTGGAGAAAATAATGACATTATTAAATATTTGTTTATAGGCTTTAATATAGAATACGCATATATTAGGTATGTAAGTAAAATTTGAAAGTAATATTAACATTGTAATGTATAGTAATGTACCAGTATAGTAAGAACTGAGAGCATATTATTACTATAAGATACGATATAAGATATTATATAAGATATTACTATATCCTTACCTTAGGATAGAAACTCATACACCAATAAAACAAATAAAAAAATGATTGAATTTGTTATATTGGAACAAAAAAATGAATAGCGTGCTCAATATTCGTAATTATACTCAAAATATTTCTACATAAAGATCGCACTGTCAATCGTATTTCACTGTTACATTTTGGTGTTTAAAATGTTTTCCAAAACTATAAGCTGACGATTTTATAAGTCAAGTAAAGTATCAAAATATCTATCTACACATTATTACATTATAGTAATTTTTATCGTTGCTATTATAACTGTTTAAGTATAACTTTTGATTAATGATTTAATGGCACTTGGGTCGATCTAAATGTAGGTTAACACGTAACATCCTAACATATATATTTAGATTATTTATTTAATATTCTGTCATCTGTCCCTATTTGGAACAACAAAACTACGTTAAATCATAACCCTAGGTATCATTTAATTTTTTTATTTGTTGTTGGTGCGTAAGTGTATTTAATATTTTATTCAACAGATCCATTTTTTAAATTTAATTGTTATGATGTTGATAAACAATTAATAAAATAAATTATATAAATGCAATTGTATAATAATATATACATCCTAAAATAGGTAATATTTTATTTTAAATATTAACTCTTTATAATACCCAGTATTCTTTAAAAAATCGGTTTTCTTACAAATTATGAGAGTAAGATATTTATTAGATAAGATAAATCAAGTTATTTAAAAATACAATAATATAACACGTGTTATTATGACTAATAAATTAACTATAGGTAGTAAGCAAGTGTATATCTCAGCGGAGCTTAAACGTCCAAATACTACGATTAATAGTCAATTTGTAAAAATAATAATTCAAAGGTAATCATAGACCACATTTTATTGCTTATGACTTGCAAATAGTACAACTTACAAGTTATAATACATGTATTTAGGGAAATATACAGACTTATACATATATAGTACAAAACGACGACAACCAAGACAATAAATGATTAAAACATCGACAGGGATAATATAAAGTAACCTACCTATCAATTATTATCATAGGTCAAGATGTCGATAGCTGAAAAACAAAAATATTATTATAAAGTAACATGAATTATGATAAATTTTATATTTATACCGACTCGGTCAGTCAGACAATATAGATAAGTAACCTTAGTAACCACTGACTGTCTATATTATAGCGGGAGATAAGACAAAATGCCTTGCTCCGCTAAAATATGACAGTCCGTGAGAAGATATACTTCCTAATTTTAATACAGAACATATTAACGATGAAAAAATAAAAGTGCATTAAAACATCAAAGTCTTTAATAATACAAACATAAATAAGTAAGCAATAAGTTAAGGATGCGAATAAAATATTTTATATACAAAGTGATTTTTTAAACATGCGCATACTCATTTTTCCCTTTAATAATATATTTATTAAAATTCTGATTTTTAGAATTTTTGAATGTAGCTAAAAGCCATATTTTCAAATTCCAGATATTGTTCGTACTACCTAAGGAGTGTCCTGTGATAATACAAACTTCTATTTTTTTTTATATTTTACTTTTAATTCCCCAAAGTACTGGGGAGTACAAATTAGATTCATAGAGCATTTTTAATGCTTTAAAAAGTGATGAGTGATGACAAACGCAAAAAAAATAAAAATAAAAATCACACATTGTAAAATCGATAGATACGTCTACTTAGAATCTAAAATAAGAAAAACAGTATTGGACTTATATTATGTATTTAGTAATAATATCATAATATATACCATGAAAATCATATTTTTTATAAATGTTTATGGTGGTGGTTAATCAATTGCTTGCTTCGTTTTATAATTTTAAGTCTTATTATTTGTATATATGTTTTTTTGTCTTTTAATTTATTATAAAATTAAAGTTTATGATTTTAAAATCGATGATCATTAGTCATTTTCTATTAGATATATTGACGTTAATTTAAACACTTTAACCTGTCGATGATTTATTGTTTTTCAACGTTTCATGTTTTTCGACATTATGAGTAGACATCATATTAAACAACTACCTATAATAAATATCATATATTCATATAGGTCAGAGGTATTCAAACTTTTTCATTCAACGGCACCTTAGTGTTTTCACAATATTTGACGGCTCCCAAAGTTTTGGCGATGTTTTAATCAATGACGACTGTTGACGAATATAACTCGGGCAATAAATGATAATAGCAATGACTTTACTACCTTAAAAATTAAACTTTAAATTTTTATAATCTCTGTAATGATTAAAAATAATACATTTTATATTTCTATATTACATTAATTTTGGTTCCCAGTTCTTTTACGCGGCTCTCTTTGCCTACTACCGCGGTGCACAATTTGAATACCTCTGATATACGGGCAATTAATTATATTTTTATTAATTAATTACACAAGTATTGAAGTATGTATTTTAATTAGATGATTTTACCGCATTTATTCGTGACTAAATAAAATAATTTTGATTAAACGTAGTCAAACTGGCTGACCTCATTATAAATAAAAACAAACATTTTTACTCAATGTTTACATATTTTTTACGATCGTGTGAAATTAATGAATTCAGTGATTTGAATGATGATGGTTTTATTTTCAAGCACCAAAAACTTGAATGAATTCCAATATTCTATTCTATTACATCAGAAACGTTAAAAAAATACCTTATTGTGAAATTTGATTTGCGTTTACGAATATATTATTTCTTATATTGCGATGTAAGTATGGCAAAAACAATTCAAGTGTATTGTATGCATCAATTAACACATTATTAATAGCCGTTACTTATTATAACTCACATAGTCATTACTCGTTATATGCGTTCATAGGGTATTTAGGTACAATAATTGCAATTTTGGTATTGTAACAATAAATAATTAGGAATACTGAAAACTACTTTGTGAGTAAAATATATATCATGCAATTACAACTGCATAACGATGGGTCAAATAATGTTTTCATTAGAGAAGTCTGTATAAAACACAAATGAAACAATAACCAACGAAATTATTTCAAAGTTTAGCTCGTTACAATAATTATTATTTATTACAAATATGCATACGTATATAAAACTTTGGTTAGGTACCTATGAAAAAATATTCTCGACATTTATTGAACGACTTAGCTCGTTTGTCCCAAAAATAGTTTTACTGTTATCTCATGTATTATCAATACAAAGTAGGTATGTAGTCCACGGATATAATAACGACGTTATTGGAAGAATGGATTTTAAAATGTTCGTTTCTTTTTTCGTAACATTGCCTCGTCATTTAAACATAGTAATTAGGTACTAAAAACTCGCCACATCGATAACCCAAATTTGTTGTTTTAGCTGTAAATTTACAGTAGTTAGATGGTTTTACCTGGCGAACAATTGCGCGTCGAACCATTCCGGAACTCCTTTTGGCCGTACGGTGTCGACAGGCACGTTGCTTCCGGCTTCCATGATGGTCTTGAACTTTTCCTTTGCGGCATCGTCAGTTTTCGTCGAATGCGACACTGCGTCAATCGATAACATAACACAATACTATTATTGTATAATACGTATTATACACAGCCGCGGAGAAAAGTTAAGAAAATCGAAAAGAAATAATGATAAATAATTATAATTTCCAAATGTTTTCGTCGAGTCTTACTTGTAAAGTGGATACTTTGGAGTGTGTACGGCGATGACACGGAGGTACAAAAATACCGCTATCTGGTCGCTAGCTTGCTGGACGAACACTGAGCGAATAGTAAAAAAAATGTTAAAAAATTAAAAATATATTGCAGGAAAAATACGATCGAACCTGACGTCCGTCGACTCCGTCGGCGCGAGGCGAGCGAATGACTGCTCGACGTTCACGTCGGTGCGCGCTCACCGTGTGTGTGCAGACAACACCATCCGACCAGGATGGTTCGACGGTAGAAAGTGATGGCCAAACCGGTATTATTATCGTTAACGTGTAGTTACGAGACGACGACCGCCGCCGCCAGGGCCACCTGTCATAGCTGCTGTGGTTGTCGAGTAGAGCTCTAGCACAACACTAGTAGTTGTGCCACCTAATATAGTGGGAACAATAATAATAAAACAATAAAAAGATAGTGATAACGATAATGGGTAGGACGTAGTGATAGTAAAAATATACCGACGAAAAATAAAAATACAACAACAATATAATAATTGACGCCAGCTGTAGCGTGTGCGTTCGTGCGTGTCCCGAAAGGTTTTTTTTCGCCAACACTTCGTCACGTCACATAAAAGCACGCAGGACACGTGAACTCGTCGATATTATAACGATAATATACAAGCAGGACTACCGCGTTTGGCCAGGAAATGTTAGGCGGATACCTATATTTACGTAGGTACATTTCGTAAGTTTTTCAATGTCACTATATATCGAGGTACCTATACAACTATACCGCATACCTAGGTACTTATATCTGCGGATATGTTTATTATTATAATTTACAGTATGATTCAAACCAACATCATCTTCCGATTGCTATAGTAGCATACTAATTATTCAGTAATTTTGCCATCTACATATCCGTTCAATGATTAATGTAATATTATGATACGTTTTTGTGAGACGCAATTGCTTTTCACGTGCCCTTAACCAGTTTTTTAGGAGGCGCATCGACGAAAAGCTTATTCTTTCTGCGCACGTATCGGATTTACAGGCTCACAGGAATACTGCGCAGTTATAGAGCAACTTGTAACAACATATGCATATTAATCTTTTTTTATAAAAACGTAGTATAGTAAAAATATTACACAAAACAGAGAAACAGCTTATTTTTCAAATAACCTTTAGTGTTCTACTATACTGCGGTGCTGAAGCACGCACAACCTCCCCCCTCTGAGGCCCTAGTTTGTACTCACGTCAATATGCACGATGCATGTACTATAGTTATATTTTGTTCGACAGTTAGCAAACAGTTTTCATACGACACACCCATTGGCTATTATAAAAATTTATGATCAAGTAGCCACGCAAAATAATTATTATCAAAATATTTATTAAATAAAATGTCATGGACTCTTACATTTATATGACATTCCAACGTAGCCAAAACAGTAAACAGTTGTAAAAATAAAATAGTTTGAGCCAACTTTTTGATTATAATATTTTAAATTAATTAATAGTCACAATAATATATCGTGAATTTGTAATGTTTTGTTGCGTATATTCTAGTGTAGGTAGGTATAATAGAAAAAAACTCACCGTTGTTAATCTAATGTAGGTACCTATATTCCATGCATTCCTTTAGATTCTAACGTGTTCAATCAATAATAACTGCAAATACATATTGTTTTTAAGTTAACACGTATTAGTATAAGTTCCTACTAAACTTACATAATATGCACATGTCCATTCATTCAAACTATACATATTATTCAGTATTCATAAATTTGTGTTACTATAAATGCTAGCTGATTAGTGGTTCCACGCGACACACTACTATGCAGAAATAGTGAAAGTGAACAAAGACGCAGGTGAAAGTAGTCAAAATCTTTTAATCGGCAACCATATGATATTCTTACAGTTCGGAATAACAGACAAAAATTAACTAATAAATAATAATATATTATAAGCTCATTACAATACTTAATATTATAGTGGCAGGTAAACTTTAAACAATAGGTTTTTAATAAGACCGAATTTAACATTATTCTCTATGAGTTCGAATTTCAATTTTTGACGAATTTCATCAAAAGCACTGAAATAAAAAAATCATATCGTAATGTTAAAATATCCCAACGTTTTCGACTGTAATAGGTATCTTCTATCTAATAACTAATAAGCCTTAATAATGCAACATATTAAGGTTTATCGTAAGTTTTTCTTATAGACATTTAAAAATATTGAAAATAATTAATGAATAGATAAACATGTTTTTGGCTTTAAAATTCAAGTTTTGAATAGACATCTAACATTTAAACAATAAATATCTATTTTAGTTATTTTGTTGACATTCGAAAAATATTAATCGTTGAGATTTACTCCCGAATACTCTTTACCGTTACGTATATTATTATTGAAAAATATTTAGACTACTTTTAAACTATTAATAGTCACGCAGTACCTACTTCAATATTGACTCATTAGTAAATAATAATATATTATAACATTATAAATCAAAATATTATGTTATATTACGCGATGTTTATGACATAAATTAGTTCATCATAAAGAAGGCATTACTAATACAAAAAAAAAAAATATTAAGTATGTTATGTAAAAAAAATATACCTAAATAAAAATAAAAGTTGACACAACGCGAACGTTTAAGTTCAGAATCTTTTTTCGTATGTACATACAATACATTATTAATCATTGAATTCAAATTGAACACATTCGCTAGTAATTGATATCATTGAACTAGGTACTCGATGAGGTACATTTGAAAACAGACGAAGCCTGCAGCATTATAACATTAAATTGATATTACACAATAGATAGTGTTTCGGGGTTTTCAAACTCTTGTAAAAACATTTCAATTTATAAGGAATCTGGATCTAGGCACATGCCTACCTCTGAACGACTTAAGAAGACGTCTTTTGTGCATTATTTCTTTCCCCTCAATAGCCTACGCGCAACATAGTCAAAATGTAATTAACCAAAGTCGTTTTGATTTTCATGATTTTGAGTAATCTTAAAGTAAAATTATTACACACTGCAAACATTTTAGAGAATAATATTTTTGAGGATTCTTGGACTCATAAATTGTTCTTAATTTTGTCTCAAACCAATTTAATGTCCATTTAAATGTACACCGTTTATTTTCTTATTTCTTAAGTCAAGTATAAAGTTAAATAATAATAAAAAAATAAATAAAACCGATGTATCAAATCCTCAAAAATAGTATTCTCTATAATTGTCATAATAAAAACAATTGTACTCCAAAATTTCTCAAAAGTCAGGTTACTCATTATAATTCTATAAGAAATACGATTTTACGTCACTGCGTTATTTTATGTTGCAGAGCGTTGGTTTAAGACTCTAAGAGAAAGAGAGATGAGAGACATAGAGTGTAATCAAATATTTAGCGAGCTGACATCCTCTTAACCTATTATCATGACACATTAACATCACTGCCGTATGTAGTACGTATCTAGTAGGTATGTGCACATTTGCCTACTTATACAAAGAATTTTTTCAGGATTTTAGATTGCTATAGTTTTAAGTGGTACACAGCTAATTGTTAGTAAGCTATTAAACATAAAGATTTGTTTATTTGGTGTGTGTATACTTAGAACTAAAATACTTTCCTCATTTTTTAACACTCAACCCCGAATTTATAAACGAAGGAAATAATTAGGAAGCCAATTATTTATTGTGATCAAGTGATATTTAAAATACATGAATAATTGAACTTTACGGAACTTCCAACTAGACTAGTATTGCATTTGGTACTTACAGGGGAATCTCATCCCCTCTATTTATATCCAATACAATAATACTAAATTCTACATTTTTACATGATAAGTAATTAAAACAAAATTCAATTTTTTATCATAATATTATGCTTTAAGCATGGTTTCACAATAAATTATATTTATAAAGACAAAATTCGCAAGTGTTATAGATACTAAAGAAATAAAAAGTATACATGTTGACGTGAGGATCTCGAAATCTGAGAAGAGGGAGGGAGGAATCTGATTTTTGGAATTTTTGAATATATACTTAAAGATCATATTTTGTATTACTTAAGAAGTGTCCTGTGGTGATACAAATTTTTATTTTTCAAATAGTAACTCTTTTTTTACTGTAATTTATTCAGTGGATAATGTTTAAGAAAATATTGAGGTATTAACTATTTAGTTCAAAATTCAAACTAGAAGTTTTTCACTTCTTATAATTTTATGATGTTAAGGTTAGCATTCCTTGAAAAATAAACTACAAAAATATAAAGTATAATATGTAATATTGGTCATTAGATCTAGTTTTTATTTATTATACCGGTAAAGAACGATTGAGCATAGACTATTTTATGCAACACATATTCACATTGCCTACATTTTGTAATTTATTTTTTGTATTTATTTGTATTTTTTATTAGGTACACAAATGATTATTATGATACCCAACTTTAATGAGCCGCGAGCCCGGTTTTATCGTCAATATTGTTATCGATTAATAATTAATTAGTTCCGGAGCAATAAATATTAGTTATATCTGTAATATATACTAACCGTTATAGATTCGTTTTAAGGTGTAAACATTTAGTACTGGGGAAAAATATAAGATACCCTATCAAGATTAATATTAAATAACAATTTCCTATAGAATTAATTCAGTTTATGTATCGTTCGAACATCCATGTCCTACAGTCGTGTCAAAGAGTGCGTTAAATTTTTTTTAATATTATTTATGACATTTTTAATTCGTAAAATATTTTGAACTATTTAAAATTTGAATTATTTAAATAAATATTTTTTGTGTAGTATAATTCAAAATTTAAAATGGTACCTAACATCGAAGTGTTTTTATGCTCAATCGTGTTGTTTTACTTTTGTACAAATCTGTTCAATCGTGTCTTATAAATGTTTTCTAAACAAGAATTCCATAACTATCTTAAAATTAAAAAAGTATTTTGTATTTTCAACACCAATATTTTGCATAAATTGTACTTTGTATTTGAAATACATGAAGTGATGTATTTATATTTTATTCCATCCTTTTCCATAAGTTTGCTAATATAATAATGCTTAGATATAGTATAATTTACCACCTTATGCCCTTGTTACCTACAACTTATGCGTATTATTATTATTATTTATTTAATATTGTTATAATAGTTAATATAATAAAAACTAATTAAATAATACTTAACAACTATTATAGCAAATTACATAAATAACTAATTAAACACCTACATTAAATTACATATTATATTCACAAAAAATAACAGTATAATAATATTAAAATTGTTTAATTATATACTAACTTGATATTTCTTTCAAGAATTCTTTTTTCGATGTTAGGACAATTCGTTTATAATATTTAGGTTTATATTAAAAATTGAATATGAATATAATTTTATAGATTTAAGTTGAATAATTTTAAAGTATAATTAATTCAATGTTTCAAAAGTCTTTGAATATGAAAATGTGCGTTGTTTATAATTTACTGTAAGTTTAATTTTACAGAAATATTTTAGTTCATTTTTTTGTACAAACTGCTCAATCGTCTACTCTGTGATCACTATATAGTTCATTGGCATTGGTCCAAAAAACCTTTGTATAAATTTAGATTACTTAGACCCGGCATGCTGAACATAAATAAAAAAAAGTATAAACCGGGCATAAGGATTGGTTTTATTCTTGCTATTGTATATAGTATCAACGTATCATACTATTTTATATGACAACATTGATAAATCAATACATTCAAACAAACACTTTAAGAGGGAATCGGTGGATGGTATAAGAAGTTTTTCGAGTTTGGACATCACAGAAAATAAATATCGGCAAAAACATTTAAAATGTAATGCGAGATTCCTCATAAGTTGATATAATATCAGTTGATTTTATTTGTAAGGATGTTAAGTTCAAATTTTGACAATATCTATTAAAACCTCGAAAATGTACAAATTATTTTGTAGTTGACAATGCATAAAATGTTCAATTTTTAGACCTAAAGATTATATAGTTCCTACTGTAACGAAAAAATCTAAAAATATAAATAACACAGTTTTATTTTATAGATATTTTAACTTAAGTTCAAATTTTAACGAAATTAGGTAGGTATTTAAATGAAGTATTGTACCTAATTTAAAAATATTATTCGTGATTCGTTGTTATTTGAAATTTTGTATGTATATTATAGGTATGCAAGTGCAATTTTCTGGCAAAAATAAATTCTCTCTACTGTATTATTAATGTCTAATAGTAAAATAAATTACTTTAATAGGTAACAATATTATTATAGAGACGCATAAAATATACTTTGTAATATTATATAGGCTGGCAGAACGTCTTCGCTCAGAATTGGTTTTCGTATACAATGATTTTATACACTTGAATTCAAATTCAATCCATTTGTTTCAGCCGACCCATTTAGATACTGTTTTGTACAGAAAAATGACTTCCTAGGTTTTTTTACATTTGACCCTCATAATACTAACCAGGACCATATATTATCTTATGAGTTGAAGATTGATATGCATTTTTACTGCTTCAAAATACGATGGAGGAAAAAAAACACATTGTAAAATCGGTAGGTACCTACATTTATCGCTCCGCTCAGAATCTAAAATATAAATTCTGATGTTAAGATTTATTTGTGCCACAAAAATTGACATCGTAAAACGTATATATTCATTATTCAACCATCGAAATAAATTATTCAACTAATAAAAAATAATATTTTGTTATAATAATTAAATAATTTCTAATAACTTCTTCACATATTAGGGTCCAGACTACGTAGTAAACCAACGAGAAACCTGTAATAAAACGCGCGTTTGTAATTAAAATTTCATGTCTTTAATCCCGGAATCTTTAAATTCGATTAAAGAAAATTTCAAAATAATATCGTCGTAATTGAGAAATAGTTTCATTAGGTTTAATAGTAATAGATATGCTGCTCGAGTTAGCTACGTGAGTATTAAAGACTAAACACATATTATCTTTAAATAATATTTTTATTTATTACTTATCTTTCATAGTTCCATTATATTTTAATTTATTTATTACTATATTATTATTGCCAATGAAACAGTTTTAGAAAAAGTTTATAATTTATTGATTTGTATGTATAATAAAAATAGATAGAAAACATCAAACGATTAGGTGCCCGCCAACATTTCTAACGAAATACAACAATTGATTTCCAACTTAAAATTACCTATCTTTTAATTGTGTATGGAGAAAACCATTAATATTCTATTAAACTTTAACGGTGAAGTCATAATTAATAAAATAAGTTCTACGGTAAAAAAACATAGTATAATCAAAATAATCATATAAGTACTGATACGTATCACATTATTACTATACAATTCCAGTTCCGTATTCATTAATATTAATTTCATAATATTATTATAATTCCATCACACAATAATTGTTCCTGTATTTAAATGGATCCGGCGCGTTGTTGTGTAGTCTATACGTACGTTTTCGGGCGCTCTTTTTACTTTTAGGCAGGCGTTTCTGTTTTTTTTTAGTTATAAAAAAATATGTAGAAAAGTTTATTTATACTATTCAACACTTTTATTCTTAACTACCTAGATAAATTAAAAGTTAATTGGCAACAACAACATCATTGTAGGGAATTCAAATGAGACTTTGTATGTCGATATAACTATTAGGTAAGTTATGTTATGTCATCTTCTCATACATGGAGATAAATTTTCTGACCTAAGATGAAGTCTCATAATGTGAATTATGGAACACTCAATATAATTTACGAGTGTACAATATTATTAGCGAGGTGACTGAAATGCTTTATAATAATATTATTTATAACACCAGCACTCGGGGTCAATTCTATTAAGATAAAAATAATATTTAGATCAATTATAATAAAATTACTCTCAATCTAATACTACAAGTCGATTGTACACATTTTGGTGGGACTCTCACAGCCACACAATGTGATCCTGCTATGAGTAGGTACCTATATTAATGAGTTGCATAGTTCAAATAATTTCTCCTAACAATAAACTATTATATTAATTAGTAATTAATTACGATATTCATCCATGATTAAACAGGTGATATAAGTCATTGCTTGCTGATAATAATTAATAACCACAACAATATAAGAGTATATCATCATTTAAAATTCTTTCTAAAAAAACTACGTAACTTAATCTTGCTTTTATATCTTGACATTTTCTGCATAAAATAATCA
The DNA here is from genome assembly GCF_001856785.1 of Myzus persicae. Taxonomy (NCBI): domain Eukaryota; kingdom Metazoa; phylum Arthropoda; class Insecta; order Hemiptera; family Aphididae; genus Myzus; species Myzus persicae. The sequence continues at coordinate 125,520 of NW_019101761.1, read as the reverse complement.
TAAACCATGAGTAGGTAGTTAAAAAGTACCACAGTAATGGTATCTATACCTACTGCTTCACTGTACTCCACTATACTTACTACACTCTACAGCATCAATGTAGCACCAATATTTCGAAGAACGAACTAAATAGTTTAAGACGCTACCCAGAACATAACACAAACGTATTATATATTAGAAACAATATACCTAAATTAACGAAAACTATAGCTATGGAGCACAGACGCCAGCTTAGTATGACTAATCGACATTTATAAATTATAATGCTATTGTATGTACACATGGAAAAGTATAGCAACTGGACAAATCAACACTATTCATTATTGAGTGCTCATTGAAAATAATATACCTACCCACAAGAAAAGTGTAAAGTAAAATGTTTTCCGAATATTATATTATTATTATTATTTTTTTTTAACTATTATTAATAAAAATGTTTTCACTAGTTAAAAAAACTTGAACATTTAGTACAACAATCATTTAGTTGAAACAGAGAGTTATAAATATAGCATTTTATATAAATTTGCAAAGCTGATTTTTGAACAATACTCTTCAGCCGCTTTAAATCCCACATACCTATTATTGTTCAATAATAATACAATATTTAATGATTAACAATTGACTAACAATCAATAATTGATTATCTATTTCTAATTTTAAACCGATTATTTTATATATATTAAAACCTGAAAACATAAGAAAATAAAATTTGACTAATTTATTATTATAACAAAAATTATTATTACGTTGGCCAGAATATGAACTATTAGACACTAGCACACAACTGTTGTACTTATGAAGATCAAAGGACGATGATAAATGAAACTATATAATAAATAAAATAATATAAAGTCTGTTTCTGTTTTTAACAGAAGACCCCTAAAAAAGCGGTCGCCTGTTGCAGCAATTGCCGACAGGTCATCGTTACTCCTTAGTCCGTACGTACCTACTCGTTAGTCGTTATCACCATTTATACATTAATATTACATAAATTAAATATATTCTTCTGAGTGAAAACTATTTTTGTGTTTGCTTTATTAACAACTACTCACACTCATTACGTACAAATGGTATTATACTATTATAAATAATTTAAATTAAAAAATAAAATAATGTTTTTAATTAAATTGTGTTAATATAGCTACCGTTGTTGGTGGGCTTATATAGAAAGAATGACTGGTGTGATAAAATAAAAGTTAGGAGAGCTTAGCCCCCCTCCTAGTTAAGCCTATGGTAATATTACTAAAATAGTAAAATAAATTACTCAATAATATCATTAAAATATACTTAGTAATATCTAGACTGACAGACCATTTTTGCTCAGAATCGTTTTTATATTATTTTTTTATTATTTTATATCATTGAAATCAAATTTAACACATTCATTACGACATCCACACGACACCTAATGCACAACAGAGGCGTAGATCGGAACTATAACTTGCACTCCTTTTTGTACTTTAAATAATTTAGTAGATAATTTTTTGAAAATATGATGTAGGTAACATATTCAAAATTTAATGAAATAGTTTCTCAGTTATTAAATTGCTTATACTTAAGATAATAAATGGTCTTACAAAAATGTAAAATAGTTATAATATTAGATCTAGTATTTATTATTTATACTATATTATACTCTTATACTATTTTCACAAACTAGGAATGTTTATGGATATTCATACCTATTAGCTAATAAAATATTCAAATCATAATAGTCGCCATATGAAAGGCACATAATACTATGGATTTATTGTCCTATATACACAAATAAATTAATCAAAAACTACTAGTTCAAATTTTTATTTATTTCCGTCAACATTTTCAGAAAAGTTATCAATTAAATAATTTACAGTAAAAACAGAGATTCTTGTTTGAAATACAGAAGTTGTATCTGTTTCTTCTTAAAAAGCACAATACATCTCTGAAGTTTGAAAATATTGTCTTATAGACTATAGTAGGTAGGTACTAATGACTATTTAAAAATTCCAAAACTCAATTTTGAATTACCTACTGAATATTAAAGCAAAAAAGGGTTATGCATGCATGATAAATCAATCTGTACATGGAACTCAAATAAAAAATGGTTAACTAATGCAAATACATATGTACTCAAAAGTTAAAATAGTCAAATTTTTTGTTCCTGTATCACTATATAAATTTATATTTGTAACTTTCATAGACGATAAAAATAATTTTGTAATTTTCTTAAAATTTGTGAGGGACGGTACTACAGCTCTCCAGCACCTCTTAGCTATGGCACTGATCTGTGTCGTGTTCGATATTTTAACGGTTAAGGAAACAAAAACGTATTGAGTACCTATTGAGTATTGACATACAACGCTCGAGGGATATCGTGTTTAACCATGCTATTATATACTTGCATAACGAATGTTTACTTACTTACATTTTTCCGGTGATCTTCTCGATATTCATAAATTGGATAAATTCTAAAATTGATCTACCCATCGTAACATAACTGTTATAAATTTGATATCCAATGAAACTAAAATTATTTAAATAAGTTAACGCCCGTATTATAATTCATTATAAATAATAAATTAAATCGTTATTCAACTAACACTACACATGGTTTGGTCAACTTGTAGACTCTAATGTTATGATTTACTAATATATGCCATTATAGAAGTATAATATTAATAAGCCATTATTATTATGCAATTATTATATTAAATGTTTTTTTTTAATTAGATATATATGTACAGTTTATACCTAGTATAATTTTATATTATAGGCGATAATTGATTAAGTACCTACCTACCTACCTACCTACCTACTTATAAGTTATAACTGAAAATAAAAAGGTTCACCTAAGAATTTTTGAAATACAGAGATAACATTTCATTTTAGTAAAAATAGATCTAATTAATATATTTTAATAGCACGTATGTACCTGTCAGATATATAATATATTCATACACTAGGTATTAATAAAATAAAATTAGTAGGTTGAGCAAAAGAAATTTTTAATTTAAGAATGGGGGGAGAGCTACAGGTAGTTGTGGAGTTGTATCTCGTCATTGAGTAAGAATACTGTAATCAGTGTAATCGATGTGTTAAATTTAAATTCTATGATGAATCATTGCATAGGTACGAAAAACGATTCCTAGCGGAGACGGTCTTTCAGCCTATAATACCACTATTTAATAGAAGGTATATTAGATTAGGTATCATATTATCATATATTTATATTGCTATTGACATTATAGTAACAGCTAATATTAGTATTTAGTAATAAGGAATAAATAGACAAAAATAACTATAAATATGCAATAGCCAATAGTTAAAAATATATTCATCTAAATATTTTTTTTAATGTCATTGCACATGTGCAAATACTAAAATATAATAATACCTAGTAAAAATGTCAAGTATTCAAAAATATTTTTAAATCCCGACAAAATAACTAAAATTGTTATTCTTTACTTACACATGTATCCATTTCCGTCAACATTTGAAATACAAATGTCTATAAAAATAATTGTGCTTGCATATATACTACAATAGATTTGGGTTTTAGTATAAGAACTACTATTATGAAAAACCTTATATTACATTTTTAAGCCTGAGCCATAAATTTATTGAACAATTATTGTACACTAGACACGGCGCACTTGTAGCCGACGTTGATATCTATAGTAGTTAGATATCTCTTAATTTTAATATGAAACTAATATCTTTTAAAAAATATGTCTTTCTTAAACGATTTTTTCGATGAGAATAATGTAACATATTATTAGGTATTGTTGTGTTATGATGGCCGATTGTGCCCACTAACATAGTGCTATACATCTATAGTCAAAATATTTTGTTTGGATCAGTACAGGTATAATTGTATAAAATATTAAAATGTATTCATTATATTATATTATAATTGTATCAATTAAATAAACAATTAGATTAAAAGGGGGCGAAATCAAAATCGAGGGTACCTACCTAAGTAAAAGAGCAATAAAAATACATAAATAACTAAAAGAAGATGCTAATAATTAATAATCTTAAACAAATTAAATTAAATTTTCAGCTTGTATTTATGAAACAAGGCAATAATTATGTATTATAATTTATTAGGTAGTTATATGAAAATGTAAGTATTTAACACCATAATAAATCATTATAATTTTAAAACAAATAGAATCAAAACTATTTCAGAATAATTGCATGGTCAGTGAAATTACAAAAAAATAAAAATATTGAATCAGTTATAGAAACAAGTGAACATTCTGATAAAATGATTAATGAAATCAAGAATAATATAAGTGGTTTATATTTTATAGCCTTGTAGATAATTTTAAAGTGAATAAAAATGATTTATAGTATCTCTATGGGTAAATGGTAAGTTATTAATATAATAATAATAATTAATAATGATGTACAAGAAAACAGTTTTACCTACCTGTCTACCTAGTAGTATAGTAGTACTTATAAATTATTGTGATCCAGTGATTGTATAATATTACCAGTATAGGAACATCATGGCCGATTCATGGGTCACCTGCTATCTACAATAATAATTTTGGTTTAATATAATAGTTTATCTTATATTTTCTAATTATTGAATATAATATGTAGATAATATTATTATCATTTATCATTGCAACAAATCTATATTTATATACCCGCATACCCTTAAATTATAAAAGTACCTATATAATTACATACTCACCAATACATACTTAAGGTAAGTCGTAAGTTGTAGTTTGTATATTCGTAGGTACTTACTACTTAATACTTGGTGTCCGAGTGGCCGTGTTGGTGTTCGAATGTCTGTTCCCATGTCGTACTTAGTGTCATTTTTTTTTATACCTACTTTTTTTTGTTTGTAGGAATTTTTCAATTTTTCTTTTAAAATGACAAACACCATACACTATTCATAATACAGAAAGAAGAAAAATAATTTTTGACGATATTAAATTATTAGACCAATAAGTGTGAAATTTCTTTAAGAAATTAACTAATTACTACTGTCGAATAAAAATGAACAAAAATGCTCAAAAATGTATTTACACGACTATAAATCATCAAAACTATTTAGTTCATCCGGTTTCGCTGGTGAATTTACAGACTATTGAACCATAATTGTAAGTTATGACGATTTACAGAAAAAAAAAATTGTGGTATAAGATTATGCAAGGCATCTTATTATGTGGAACTTATTATCTGGACAACTTCGGAAGTTGTGGCGTTCTATTCATCCTAACAATGAAACTATACGAGGAGATTATCTTCAAGAGTTCAAGACCTAAGCCTTAAAGAAACTTTTGATGTATCAATAGAATACTATTTACGACGAGTTTCAAAATGGAACAAGTGAAGCTAGTAAATCATTATAATATATTTCTTTGATCACTATTTATTGTTCTGTAGTATCAGTGTATCACTATGTCCTAATATTAGGTTTACCTATACCAATAGGCAATAATATGTAAAGAGTACCTATGTACTGTCTGCGAAGTAGTGTCGTAGTAGTGTAGCACTATCATGATTCATAATATAATAATGTTTAATAATTTTTGATATCGTGACGATCCAATATCCATGACTCTTCCGCTCGTATCACTCATGAGTAGTACTATTTATTAATATTATGAAAATTAAAATATTAAACTACACTCCCGACAGCACCAAAACAATATCTAATAACTATAGGTACCTTCATCGTATTTGTGTATTATTATTTGAATAGGAATCCACCTACTTGTTCTATGTCATCTACAGCAATTGGCCGCCGTCCACCCTGTATAAACTGTGGTTAGTATGGTTAGTACCTTAGTGGTTAGTTATCATTAGGGCTCGGGACTTATAGAAGCTAAAAAAGAAAAAATATGAGTGTAAAAATGGACGAAAAAATTGTAAAATATGCACGAAAAAATGACAAATATTGAAATATGCAACAAAATGTAATAACAATTCCATATTCCAAAAAAAAAATTGTTTTGTGTTGTTATTCATTTTCACTAAAAGAAATGTAAAATATGGACAAATAAATTCATAGTATTTAAAATATGGAGGAAAACTATTCGCCAGCTTAACATTTTATTTAACTAAACAAAAAGTTTAAAAGATATATTCGAAAAGATAGTAGGTAGTAGGTACCATCAGAATCAGAATGTGGATGAATATAACAAAAAATATCTACATTCAATGATATTGAGTTTTATATTCAATATTATTATTAAAACATACAACTTAAGAAAGAAAAAGAAAATTTTTTTAGAAAATATTAAATATGAATAATATACGTAAAAAAATCAAGAAATATGCACTCTTCCCCTAAAATTTACGAAATATGCAAAATAATATGCATTTTCCTAGAATATACAAAGACAAAGATACCAATTAATGTTTTTAAAAAAGACTTTCGAATTTTACATACCTATTTTATTTTTATTTATAGTTTATTATAAAAATATTTGTTTAATTTATTTGAAAAAAATGTAAACTTAAGGAAAAATTCAACAGGAAAGCAAAATAATGGATTATTTTCTTATTATTAATTATTTTTTTTAATTTGGAATTTCTAACCTTCGTGACATCTAGTAACAAAAAAATTTCGGGACATTGTAATCAAATAATATTATAACATTTATATATATTATAGTAAATATTATACAAACTACAAAGAGGTAGGTTGAAGTGTTGAACTAGAACAACTAGGTTCTCTAAATGTTGTCATTAACTATCTGTTAAATCTTAAATGTTAATAGGTACATTTACTATAAATTATAATATATTTTACACCTAATCTCGTGAGTCGTCAAACACAAGCATTGATAGGTATGTAATATTATAATACTAGCTCTTTGAGGGTAGCGAACATTCTGTAGTAATTATTCAAATGGTGTCCAAATTAATAATTATCATTTGGATTATTATAATAAAAAATAATATTAGAGATGAAGATAATATTATTATTTAATCTACATTGTGCCTCTAATCAGTAATTACCCGCGCATTCATACTATCGCTATGTGCCCGTGTGTGATAATACCTATTTCTTTTCATTTTCTTTTCAGCTTTTCACTTTCAGCTTTTCAGTTTTCACATTCGGCTTTCGTGTTATTTCGGTATTCGGCTAAGTGCGAAGACCGACCACCTGAGCCTCGAGTACGTTGCGTTTATTTGATTAATAAATCATGTCTACGTCTTCTTTTATGTGCAATATATGCAAAAAAGTTTTTGGTTACCATCGTAATTTAATAGCACCTGAAAAAATGTTATTAAATGTCTCAACAGTGAGTATTTTCAATTATTTATCGGTTATGCTTTATTGCGAAAGCATCTTGAAGAGTGCTACTAAATTGGTTTAAATTAAGAATGAATTTACTTTAAAACTCAAAATGTTAGGAATAATAGCATTTAAAATTTATTTTTTAAAATTATCAGTTTACATTATGGTAAGCCACTGCCTGAAATGTAAGTTCAAATGTCTACACCAGTAGTGTATCTAGGATTTTTCCATGGGGGGATATAAACATTTTAATTGACATGTTCAATATACGGATAATAAAATATATCATCATATACATCTTGTACTGTGTACAAATTTGGTCTCCAACGGGGGGTAAGACTACGATATCTCTCCTCCCTCTCTATAGATACACCACTGATCTACACAGTCTGAATTCTAGCCTTTGGTTTTAGTTTCCAATCAACTTCTAGATTGTGCTTTCTCTCTTGCGCAGTCTATTTATTAATACCTCCACGATTTTGGTATAGCTTTGTTTTGGACATTGGTAAGTATATTACTTTAATTATTAGAAGCTATATTAAACAATGAATCTTTTAAATAAAAGTTCCTTTTTCATAATATTAATCATGGTTGTTGCAAATTTTACATTATACTAATATGTAGGTATACTGAAAGCCATTATTTAATTAAGCTGTTGTTTAATTATCTACTTAGAATGTACATTGTCTAGGATACATAGACAGGTAATCATAGGGCTCCGTGTAGTCTAATTAATAAGCTAGGTAGTCAGGTAGATATATAATATGCGCTTACTTGTTTAATATTATAATACAATTTAAAAACGGGTATATTATATTTTTACCATAAATATGTATGTATGTTATTTAATTGATAAGTAGGTGAATGTATTAATACATGGTTTACAATTATTGAGAAAATATACTAGCAGAAAATCTATGAACGATAATTGATACTTAATAAAGTATTAATAATATAAGCATTAAGTATTACTTATTTTCAAATTGCTTGGTTACTAATGTGTAATGATATTAAGTTTCTTTTGGAAGATAATATGATTAAATAATTATTTAAAATATACATATTAAATTGAAAATTAACTATAGCTTTGATTATCCAAATCTTAAAATACTGAAATACAAAAAATTAAATCTTATAAACTAAAAACAATTAAAATTTTAAATTTTAAATAAAAGTGACTACTATATTTAATACTTAATTGCTAGATTGATTAATATGTAAATATTAATATGTCATTACTCATTAGTATTAACCTTCAGTAGGTAAATAATTTATTACTCCACTAATTATAGTCTAATATTATTTCGGGTGGTATAAGATAGATGGGAATTTATTTAGCTTCTTTTTATGGCATTAAAATAAATACAAATATGGAACATAATTTTTAAATTAGTTAAAAATCATATATTATTTATTTGTCTAATGATCAAAAAAATAAAACAAATGTAAAATTAAAAGTATTAATTACATTTTGTATTATTTTTTTGCTATACACAATAAAAATTATATTTAAAATAAATAAATGCTAAATAAGTTTATTATGTTTAATCAAGAAAAATTGTTATGCCGCTCGACAGACTAGGTAGTCTTAACCTGGTCTACCTATTGAAGGTTAAAGACGTGTAAATGTGCAATAATATATTTGTTTCAACTCCTGCTGCTGGAAGATCTTTAAAACTTCATACAGTGTTATTATCTGAAAATAAAATAAAATAAGTTACTAAGTTAAAGTGTTAGCATAAAACCTAATTATTCATTAAATATTTCCTTTATTGCAATTGACTTGTTTTTGTACAGATTTCAAGGAATAGAAACAGAGAAATTGAAAAAGAAAGTGTTTGGTCATATGTTTTAAAATCAACTGCGGTCGTATTAAAAATGAAAAAAGAACTTAATATCATCGTCATTGAAGTGGTTTCTTTAATAGTAAATCATGAGGGGTAAAGTTCATTACAAGCCAAGGAAGTAATAAGATAGGTTCAACATGCAAGTCTTCAATGGTAAATACTAAATATGATTGTACCTATACTTAAAAATAGATATTTAGATCTCTATAAACTAATAAAGTATTGTGTAACTATTTAGGTGTTGACAGAAGCTCATGGAATTAATGTTGATTATAGTATCACCTATTTAAGGCATGAGTCTAATATTTAGGTAGATGTTTCCACGCTGCTGAATACATGTAATTTCAGTTCCACTCAAAATGTGCATGTGGAAAAATCTACTGTTGTGATAGCTGTAAATGATACATGTTGTGTAAGAGCCCCAGTATTAAATGAAAATTCCCCAGTGTAAGTAATTTTATTGATTTTTATATATGCATTGTGTTTTAATAACATTTTATTATTTGAATGATAAATATTGACAAAATATTTTTAATTTAATTTTGGTTGCTACTAACGAGATTGATTGCGAGCAATTTCCAATATTGTCTGAAGAATTGTTTAAGTTAAATGTTTTTTGTTGCTAAATATATGTAATCTCAGTTCCACTCAAAATGTGCTTGTAAAAAATCTACTATTGTAGAAGCTTTTAAGGCTGTTGAAAGTGAACCATTTTTGAGAGGTTGGATTTAGGCAATATCCTATATCCTTCGTGAGTGATGTGTGGCTGAGCGTATAGTGACTGATTATTAGTGTGTGTGAGTTCTTCGAACTAGCTAAAGATAAACCATGGCTACGATTCTTAGAAATCCGTTATGTATGTATGCTCAATCACACATTGCCATATTTTGTGATCAAAAAAATTCAACACGTAAGTCCCAAAAAGCGATAGAAGAGTTCACCCTGCACTGTACCAAAAGCTTGATTTTAATTTCGGAAATATATTTGAAATTCTTATCTTCTTTTCTAGGCTATGCTGGAAATAGATTTTTGATTTGTTGTATTTAATAAGTTAACATCAAATTAATTTTCTTTTTTTTTTTCAAAATTCACTTTTACTTGAGTGTTTCTAAAAAAAAAAATACATTTCTTACAAAACACAGACAAGAAACGAAGAAATTCAAATATTTTTCAACATTAAAGTTATACTTCTAGAAGTAATTTTTTTTTCGTTTATTGAGTTTATTGCACAAAAAAAAAAAACTTTCAACAGCCTCAAATGATACATGTTGTAAAGTAGGGTAATTTAGATGCAAATTCACCAGTTCAAGTAATTTTATTTGTGTTTTAATTAATGACATTCTATTATTTGTATGAATCATTTAAATTGTGTAGTATCTGTGGTTTTGTAGTGTATTTCATTAAATACATTGTTATATAAGATTTTAACCATTATTGTTTTAATTTTACTCACTAACCTCTATGCTCACTGTAACATTAATAATTTGTATAAAAATATTATTGTTGTTCACATTTCAGGATTGTTGTTTGTGACATTTTTCCATGATTCAACTCTCAGTGAGCAAGTTTGAACTAGCAAGATCAGTCTGATTGACCAGATAGGTTATTTTAAATCTTGTTAAATCTATTATGTGAAAAAAATATGTATCTGAACATTGAAATGGTTAATATGTGTAAGATTACTATAGGTATTCTGAAAACTTGGGTAAAATACTTTTAAAAAGTATTTAGAATAAATATGCAAATAACATTACAAAATAGTATTTAGAATATGTTACCTATGTAAATATGTATTATTATTATTATGATTCAACTAAATAATATGATGTTAAAAAGTCAAAAATATAATTGTATTTAACTTATTTAAAGCTGGCAATACATAATGAATAATGATAAAATAAATTATGAATAATATTAATTATTACAGTATAGGTATATTATTAAATGTTAAGTGTTTGTTCGCAAGAGGATTTTTCACTATGACGATGCTTAAATTCATGTAGTTATTTACCATACAAGTAGTCTAGTGATTATTTTTTTTTTTATTGATCAATTATCTTTTCAACAACAAAGTTGATAAACAATTGGCGTGATGTGTGCTCACATTAAAAAAATATATTTATTGCAAAATAAGTTTTTATATATCTAATTTTTAAAAAAAATTATTACTTAAGTTTTCATTTCTGTTTGTGGTCCTAGGTTTTTGTTATTTTTATTGAAGCTGATAATTGCATTTATAAAAAATATTATTTTTTATAGGTACAGTATACCTGGTACATATGATTATCTATAACACCAAAACATTTATTACTAAAACACTGGGAAGCCGAGAAAAATATGTTTAATGTAGGTAACAGTTTAAATTAGAAAGCTTCTAAAACAATATTTTACTATTAATGCCAAGCGCAAACAGCAATGTCAGAATTTTAATAAAACCAAGAAGACTTAAACCAGGTACTGAATTGTGTATTATAGTATTTGTATAGTACTTATATCAAGTTAGTCGGTGATTAAAATATTCATACTTTTGTAGACATTCTACAAATGAAATGAAGATCAATTACAATAGTCCTAATGATAATTATTTATTATTTTAATATTAAATATTATTAAATTTTTTCTGGAGGTACCCACGGTAACGTCAAGTTAGTATTATTCCGGACTCCGTGTAGGACATCCGCTTTAAGTTATAGAGGTTAATTGTTCGGATCAACCGAGAAAGCGGAAAGCCGAAAAAAGAATTACAGTTATTAATCATAAGCGACATAAAATAATCTGTAGATTAATACAAATATACAATTATTAATTATCACGAATCATATTACAGTTTGTAGTGAACGGCATAACATTTTAAAATTCGTGTAAATTACATTGATGTTGTGAACCGTAAACACCATAGATAATAATTTTCTTTTATTATCTATGGTAAGCACTGTTGGCGCCGTGGAGGTAAACGTTACTGTGGTTAAAGGTGGTTACCGCAATTTTGCTGTTGTTTATAGTGATAACGTCGGCGGCCATTTAGCAGTTTCATTTGAAATTTTACATTCGGTCTAGCTGCTTGTTGACACTGCATATTCAGACGCCAGACGTGTTCGGTTTTTTATTTTCTTATTATTTGGCGTCCGTAACTGACTAGTGTTGTTTACTCGTGTGCACGGAGAACGATTTTAATTAAGTAAACCACCGACGTCAATCTTTTGCGATATTAATTTCGTTCGATTGATTTGTTTGTTTACGTCGTTGTTTTGTTGCGTTATTATCTCGACGCGTACCGTTTTTCTCGAAACATCGTCAACAAACAACGGGATTGGTTTTTAAAGATGGCGAACGATAGGGTAACATCGAACTCGAGGTTTCAAGAACCGTCTCACATGCCAATCGAAACGCTACTATTCAATGATATTATTGAAGAGAAGAGTACACAGTTGCGTGAAATTATGGATCAATTTTTGCAAGTACATTCTTTCAGTAAATTTGAAACTGAATTCAGTTTATTCATAAGGCGCATAAAACACATTACAAAAGATGGACAGCGCAATGGCACAAACCTCACACGTCACACAATGCAATTTCCTTCAGATAATGAGGCACAACCGTCGAGTAAACCAACGGAAGATGCCGGGTCGCAGGAACATGCTGAACCTGCTAATGTATTTAAACGACCATCAGTCCCTGAATATAAGCCCAGAACAACGTTGACGCTTAACAACCAACCGAACAATATTCTTAATAAAACAATGAACTTATGTGACACAATTATTGAAGAAAGTTTAACCAATGATGACACTCAAAAAGATATTCAACTTCCGGAATGTCTACCACCAACTGCGCCAATACCATCTTCTGGGTCATCGCAAAGTGATAATGCATCATCTACCATCTTCAATAATGAAAACGATGACGACACCATGGAATCTAATTCCGATTTAGTTGAGTCTGTTCAGATATCAAATAATAGTGACAATACCAGCACTTCTCAACTTAGTCAAGATCAGTCTAATTGTTCAGCAAGACGTCTGGGAAATAGTAAAGTGAAGTATCTAACCAAGTGGTCAGTAAATACCAAGCCAATTAAATCTAACAAAGGCAATTCAAAACCAGTCATTACATTAACAGGTAATTGAGTACATTTATTTTTAGTGTTTTTACCTATATTGATATAATATACCTGAGTGTGACTTGATGTATATTAGAGGTTTTAGGGATAGAATATATGTATGAACAGGTACACAAAAACAATTTGTTCTAGCCATACAAAAATTAAATAATTGAGTGGATAAATTTCTACGGACCATTTATTATTTATAGACTTATAATAATCATAAAAGTTATTAACAATAAGATTTTGAATTAGATATTAAGCATGTAACAATAATAAGGGATAATACATAGGTAGGGGAAAGTGTTGTACTTTAGTCCAATATTTATTTGTTATTTAAGAGAATGCTACACATGCATTTATTATCTTTGTCTTACATGAATGTTACATGGCAAATTTAAGCTCAACGGATCATATTTAGCTTCGTTAGTTTAAAAATTAAAGTAAATTGACTTATTATGAAACTATTGGTAAGAAAATTATAATTTGTGTTTGTATGTGGTTTTTTTACGACAGGTTATTCAGTTTTAAGGGGTTTTAAGTAAGTTATGAATACTTTGAATTTGTGCTTTACTATAAATATATGTAAAATTTGCTAAAAAAATTGAACTATCGTTAAAAAACCATGTATAAACAAATTCTTACAATTTTTCACGATGGTCGATTCACTCTAAGTGTAAATTTGCTATGTTGTGAGGTTGTAAGGCAGATACTACAAAATATGTAGTGTCTTCTTTATAATTGGTAAAAATTAACTCTTAGATGAAATTTGGTATAGTGATTAGTTCCACGATATTGAAATATATTGATAGTTGGTACAATAAAATCACATATGAATTTATAATAAAAAAATATCAATATTACAATTTTAATTCTTTTTAAATTTTATGTTTTACAACAATTACACACATTTTTCTAGGCTACCTACCTATGTTAATATATTCATCTTTTGCGCAAGTAGATTTATCAATTATCAGTTTATTACAAATTAAAAAGTAAAGGTACATAGCCAGGAAAATATAACAAAAATATTCACTTTAATTCACTGTTATATTTTTTGATTTAGATAAAATTTATATTCAATACAAAATTTTGAAATATTAAAAAAAAAATTTTATTATTAATAAGTATTTATTCCTAAAATATTTAATAAAAGTATAATCATTTAAGAGAAAGTCAGTGCATTATTTGTTTTCTCTCTAACCTATGCTTAACATACCAAATTTATGTTCAACATAACCAACCCTATGTAGTAACTTTTAGTACAGTCAAACTTCTTTAACTCAAAATTTCTCGAAATCATCGATACCTCAAACTTTTACTCTGGTCCCTAGAATTTCTTATTTAAACAATGTAAAAAAATCTTGTTTAACTCAAAGTTTTGAGTTTTATTAATACATATGTATTTGTATAACATTTCCCTCATTTATCTATAAAGGTCATTAATTCATTAGTCATTAATTCGAAGCTTTGAATAAAATAGAACGATTCACTACAAACGCTGCAATCAACAGCAAAACTCAAACAAAAATAAATACCTTTTTTAATTAATTTTTTAACCTCATTTTTGTTTAAATATACATACATTACCTGCCTTTTTAAAATTACATATACATACATACATATAAATACATAGTAACTAATTTTTATTGCACATTACATATTTTATTTAATTTATAATAAACACAGGCATTAATATACAGTACTGTTTTAAACATTTTTTTTGGATAACTCGTACTTTTACTCCGGTCCTTTCAACTTCGAGTTTACCAAGTTCGACTGTATTAGATTAAATTCACCTATTATCAAATTTTAAGTTAAGAACATTACGTATGTCACTAAGTTAGCTATTTTATGATATATTATTTTTTATGTAAGTTATGTGTGTACATTTTAACAATTTAAAAATGCTTAAAATTGCATTGGTATAAATTAAAATATTGTGAATAAACCCCAAGGCATACAGATAATGTTCTGAACCTATAAGTTTGGTAATAACTAATAGATAATAATAATAATGAACTTTATTGCAACAACATAAATAATACAAAGAAATATAAGTAAAATACCAAAGTATACATATTGCAACACCTCATAAAAGCAAAGCTTATGCTGTGGGAGCGAGTTCTTGTCACCTTAAGAATAAAAACCTAAAAACAATCTGTTATTTATACCCCTATTTATACTAATACTTTACATTGTACAACAACTTTATATAATAATCTTATTCTATTATCTTTGACAGATCCATGTACTTAAAATAATTTTTTAATGTCTTTAAATTATCAAACTGATTAATATTAATATTTATCATGCAACATAAATTAAGACTAAGTATACAAAAAACTTGTTGACACTTCGGTAAACATATGTAAATGTTTTACTTATATCTAGTATTATGTTCATGCTCTGATACAGGTATTAAATGTTTATGTTTATGCAATTCCAATAATACAGATTTGTTATAAATAATTTTAAAATTCTTTACATTAAGTTTTTCATAAATTAAAAATAGTACCTATTAGTTTGCATAGGAAGATTAAGTAAATTTTAATAACACCATTTATTGCAACATTGAGATAAAATATTATTAAAAGTTCCTCCCCAAATTGATTACCATATGAGAAAAAAGATTGCACTAAGGCAAATAACTAATAAACCCGCAAATAACTAATAAATAACTCTTTTGTAATTAACATCTAATGTATACCTGGCTTCATAAATTTACAAAAAAATTTTTCGTAAAAGATCATTAATATAATTTATCATAAGTTATGTGTGTAAATTATTACAATTTAAAAATACTTTAAATTGCATAGGACCAAATTAAAATATTATAAATAAACCCCAAAACATAAAAATAATGTTCTGAACTTAAAGTTTGGTAATACATAAATTCACTATATTATTTAAAGTAACAATCGTAGGGTTGGTTCTGCTAAACATACATTTTCTATGTTTGCTCTGAGTGGATCAGAGAAAAAAAATGATTGTGTTCATAGAGTTAATTGACAATTATTAACCAATTCATATAATATTGTATTATAATAAATGGGTAATAATCTAATAACCAGGGCTCGGGACTTATAGCACTTAATAGTCATTCAAATAAGCGCTTAAAAAAGTGTTAAAAACCATCATTTATAAGCATTAAATAAACTTAAATTTAAGCAAAATAATTGAAAAAAAATCAATGAATTAAATATGCTACTAAATAAGATAAGAATTATTTTTAATTTTAATTCTATAAAAAACAACTGCAGGAAAAAACCATAAAAAAAACTAGCAAAACTGATCAAAAAAGCAAAAATAATAATAAAAACTGGAAATAAGCATTTTTTTTTTTAAATCGCTGAAAAAAGCAAAAAAAAGCATTTTCAAATTTCATTATTGAATGTGTTGAACATGACATACACTTCCATAGCGAACTGCTACATTTTAAGTCAATCCATAAAAATAAGCAAATGCTTTAAGTCCCAAACCCTGGTAATAACTGATAATAATCCCATAGTTAATGTCCTATTCCTATAAAGTAATTTTGATGCGGCAATACAGCTTCCACAATCCAAAAATGTCTAAACTTTACCCAATTCTCAAGATATATTTTATCTCACATTTTTGTTAATTTCTGTAATTTCAAGACTGTGTAACAAAATTAAAGAAATAAAATTGTCTGTAATATTTTTAATTTTACTTTATTATTTGCTTTATCATCTCAATCTTAAATAGTGTTTGTATATTTTTTTAGTGTATTAATTATATTTATATTTTTGTATTTCTAGGTACTTTATTAGCAGGAGATCAAACCACAATATTGAAGAAAGTTCATAGAGCTGGTATTTTGGTAGCTCGAAAAACAAAACATATTGTCAAAACAGATAATGGATTATACCGTCTAATTGGTCCAATTACTGAAGGATCTCCAGTTAATTTGTATCGTGCATGTGTAGAAGTAAATGGTATTCCAAAGACCTGGAGAAATATTTTAAAAAATTTGTCTATGGAAGTTGAAGTAAATCTCAATGAGAGTATGACTAGAAAAGGCACAATCTATAACAAGGAAAAAGTGGCTGGTCATAACTCTTCTGAAACAGAAGCCCTGGTTGGATGTGATTTACTCAATGACAATGATTTTCGTCAACAACTGGCAGAAATATCAACATCTAGAAAAATAAAACCATTTGAAGTCTGTCATACTCCAAGTCAACTTTTGAAGCATAAATTTCACCGAAAGTTTGTTAAAGCTTGCTTAATCGTCAGCAGTCAATGCAATACTGGTAAATATTTATTTATTAATTAATCTTGTAAAAGCTTATTCGGTATTGGAAAACAATCATTTACTTAGAATGTTAGGATTAATGTTTATTTTTTATTTGAATTAAAGTGATCTGCATACATACTTTATACATATATATTATAATATGCAATATTTAATAGATTTTTATCAGATAATGAATGTTTCATAATAGTTTCAACCAATAAAACATATTGCTTTCAAAATAAGGACAATTTAAAAAAACTTATTTACATTAATCGAACAATTATTTATGTACTACTCATTATAAAATTCAAAAAAAATTTTCATGTTTTGTCCTTATGAAATGTTAGGTATCATTTTTTTTTTATCAACATTGTATTGATAATTAAAGTAATTAATTAATTAATAGATATTTTTTGTGCAACCAACTGAGGTCTAAACAATAAAAAAATTTCTTTTCAGGATATTAATCTAATTCTATAATCCTTCACAGAATTTCATTTTTAATATCAAAATAAATCATATTACCTATTATTTACTATTGTAGTTTTCAGCAAATGTGGCCCTCGACAGTAGCTCAACTAGTGACGCTATTTCAGAAAAACACTGGTTATCCACATTGGCAGGTGGAGAGCTGGTTATTAATTTAAATTTGCCGCGCTTTGTTCGGCACATGTTAAGTAGCCACTGCGTAAAAACATCCACCAGTCGAGGGTCACTTTTACTGAAAATTACTATAGTTTCTTTCAATGTTAAATGAATGTACTACAACAATAATTAATAATTTTGAATGATTTATTTACAGATGAGAAGATGGATGAATAGTTTCAACAGCATGAAAATAACTAAGAAATCAAAACTACAAAAACTAACGGTGCATATACTAAATTTTTTTTTAAAATTGGACAATTGAAAGATTTACATTATATTAAGTTAACTTTTAAGTTGACTCCAAAAGCATTGTGTCCTCATATTATATTTCTGTTAACTAATTTTATTTTTGTTTTTTCTTAAAACAATATTATTATACTATATTTGTATTCCTATTAGTTTCATAATTAATAATTAATGATTTTGTTATGTTTAAATAGTGTTGATAAAACTATTGTTAAACAACTACGCAATATTTGAAAACATAAAGTTTTTTTTTATGTGAATTGATTCATGAATCAATTTTTTTGTATAAGCCTGCATAAAGGTATTTAAAAATTATCTTGACTCAACATTTTATGTACTAAAATTATTTTGTATTTTTTAGGATTATTTTTATGATTTTCAACTTATTTTAAAATGTTTTTTTGTGATTTATTCAACTACATTTAATTATAAGTAACTATGGCATTTAAGCCTATTTTTTATTGAATTATCATTATCAGCATATTTTAACTGCTGCTTTTCTCATGTTTTTATTGTATTTTTCTATTGAATAAAGAAAAATTTATTTAATTAAAATTAAATGAAAACTTGTTAATATTATTTTTTACGATAAGAAACTTTGATGTAATAACTTCAATGATAAAAAAACCAAAAATGACTCACCAAAATAAAAAGTTAAAAACTATTAATTCATTTACAATTAATAAACATTATTTATTATTATCTAGAATATTATAATCAGTGATAACTTAAATTGTTTTGTTATTTGATGGTATTTAACAGCTAAAGCAGTTAGAATTAATTAAGCGGTGATAAACAATTCAATCAAATCTTGTTAATCAAGAATATATGCATAATATTTGTGTGAGCAAGCACATGTATACACAAAAAACTGAAACATGAAATTTGGATATTTATAATTCATACTTACTTTGTCATCGCTGCTGTAAATATTTAATATACCTGCATCACCAAAATACAATTCAATTTTTAGAAATATTATCGATCGACGAACATTGTTAGACTGACATGGAATGGAGGCTGTGGTAGGTCTGATTTGGATACACAAACTCTAAATAATACATCCAGAATATTGTATATATTATTTGTTAGTCAATAAAATTAAAAGAAAATCACTAGGAAATTCATTATATTTTGAAGTATTATCATGAGTATTGTAGATTATTACTCATGATAACGGTACATCCTGATATCTATTAGCTATAGCCGCTTTAGGTACCTATATGATAGTTCTTAGAGTATTACAAGTTTCCAACTAAATATTTCACGATAAAATAACTCTGGGTATTTTGTGTTTCTATAATTCTAGGAATAAGCAGTAATTCCACGAGATTAGAATCAGAAGGTGCATATTAATTATCTAATAAATTATGCTTGTTGTCTTTTGTAGACTTCACTTTAGACATCTATAATTTTATCTAATTAAATATAATTAAAAATTAAGTGTCGAAACTAATAATAATTTAATAAAACAAAAAAAAACTATTTGTTAATTATTTATCATAAATAAAAAATGCCAAATTTTACCTACCCATAATTTCCTAATACATAATACATAATTATTTGTTAAAGGTTCCTGAAAACAAGTCAATATTTTACGCACCAATTAATTGAAGAATATTAATTTATGCTCATCCCTACCGATCGGGTACAGACATACAGTTATGGTGAAAAAAGAGAAAAGTATGGGGCCCACTTTGGGTTTGCCAGGCTGTCACTGGCTGTGATCTCGATGCCTACCAGTGTTTCCAAAAAGAATTGAGTATGACACCACTAGTTGATGATAATATTTCCCAAAGAAGCCAATATTAAAATAATCATATAACCAAAAAAAAATACAAGTCTAATAAAAACGTTGCATATAAAAAAATAACCTTATGCATTCTTAGCAATGCTTTCAAAGCGACTGTTAATTTTATTATTTCGTTTTCTGAGATTTAATTAGAATTTACACTTGAATTTGTTCAATATATTCTCGAATTCCTGATAGAATAATATAAATTAATGATTACTAGTATTAAATTACTATTTACAGAATTAAATGTACGTAGGATCGTAGTATGTTTTAAGGAGTAATATTTAGGCAATTTATTTGACATGTACATTTGGGATTTGGGCTGTGTCAATGTATGAATAGTAAATTAACATTGTGTGTAATCCGTAATCACACTTAATTCTCACATACACGTCGTGGAAAATATAAACTTCTATAGGTGAGTGTTAGTAAATTAAATATACATCCCGAAGTTCTATTGTAATTTTAAAAATAATGGTTGAAAAGTTTTTAAACCAGGCTATTGAGGATCACTTTTCATATTCAAAATCTGATGAGCCCAAAAATAAATACCAACAAATGTAATGCTAATAATAACTTATTTCACTAAATTTAAATAATATAATCTCAATTCAAACAAAATAAGAACTAACATTACGGGTATCTATTTATTTCTAAATTAACTGTCAGATATTTATTTTATTCAAAGGCTGTCTCAGTGCTGTCTTGCATAGCACTCGACGTTAAACACGACGGTTGGCGATCGTCATCAGTCAACTCCAAACACCACAGTTGGCTGTCGTCGTTTAGTCGTCTGCGAACACGATAGTTGGACTTCTTCGCCACTGTACCAGTGTAATCCGGCCTGAACGTGGGACGGTCGAGTGTCAAATTTCCGGACCTAGAACGCATTGACGACCAATTAGTACAGTGTTTGCTGTCATCGTTAACCCATTTAATATGCCCCTGGATATGTGTAAGTGGTTGGGTATGAAAAAAATAGTAAACTCATACTTAAAAATATAAAAATATAATCTAAAAATCAATATTCTATTCTTGACTGATGTGTTAGAGGCATGTGCAGTAATTCACAGAGGCATGGTGATGAATGTCAGAGAAAATAAAATCATAATGATACGTATGATAGTATCAAATATATACAATCCTGGCTCCGGCAATACAGTTTTTATGATTATTTAAACAAAATAGAAACTTACATCACAGCAAGGTATCTATTTATTTTTAAATTAATTATGAATTTTGTTTCCGATAACTGATTTTGATAGCGTTGACCAGAACTCACCTTACGCAAACGGTTGAACTATTATATGTCTAAGCTTCTGTGATTGTGTAAGGACTATGGTAGTGTTTACCACTCAGACAGTCGAAAAAAAAAATTGAATTATGTTTATTTCCAATTGCCAAAATTCATTAGAAATCATCGTCGTGTTTGCTCTCGTATTGTTTTATAAGTTCAGCCAAACGACGACTTCTCAACTCGTCCGTTGACTGTTCTGAAGCTGTCTTCACTCTGTCTTGTACAACATTTGACGTAGAACGATGGTGATCGACGTCGTTCAACTCGGAACACGACGGTTGGGAGTCGTCGTTGGTCGACTGTGAACACGATAGTTGAACGTCCTCGGCGACGGTGTTGCGTTTTGTTGACGACAACAAACACGGTATCAATTGGTCGTCACCGCGTCCAAGGTCCGGAAAACTGGCAACTTGCTCGTCGCTTGATCGGGATAGATTACACTGATACAGTATCAGTGACGTAGAAGACGTCTCGTCTATCGCCTCACTGCCAAAACCAGCCTGGCACTGTTCTTGCTGCAATGGCACAGCTTCCGTTCGCTCGGACAGCTCTTTCTCCAAATCGTATATCTTCGAATGCAGTGCAGCATGCACAATTGCACTTTTTCCCAGCTGGGCCTGCAGCCGGGCGTTGTCTGCACGCATCACTTCGTCGAGCTCGTCCTGTGCAGATTCGCGGTGCATCAACTTAACCGATATCTCGGCCTCAACTGACTGCAATCGGACCATGTCCTGTTGAACCTCGGCCAGCTCGGCCGTCAACTGGTCCAGTGTCGTTCGTAGTTCCAGCTCGTCTCGGTCTCGCTTAATCCGTTCTGTTTCCGCCAGCACTGTAAGTTCGTCCACGCACCGCCTAAGGCACGACTGCGTTTCCACTGACCTGGCCAGCTCGTCGTTGATATTGTCCAATTCTATTGTCGACGTCTCGACCTGTTCCTTGTATGCGGCAACTTCATCTATCAATGTTTTGGAGCACACCTTCATCATAATAATATTAATATTTAAAGTAAAGACTTTAATGCACCAAAAAGTTAACATAAACAATTTGCATTTGTGCATCCAAACATTTTAAAAATGAACTAAATTGAACTAGAACTAAATAATTATCGAACAATCACTATACTTCATAAATATCTATCTACTATCTCCAACATTGGACAAACATATCGAAAATATGTAAGACATAAATAATTGGCAAACTTTGTGTTGCACTATATTGTAATCTAAACTATCTAACTATCTACAGACTGTCTATCGTCTTCATAACAAATTTACAATTTTACTAAATAATTGTTGACCTTGATTTATGATAAATACTTACCAAAGTCTTTAGTTTTAGACAAATATTCAAAATATGCCTTTAAAGTTAATAATAATATGACGTTTTAACCCAAAACGTCGAAATATTCAAAATAAACAGTAAAGTGTGTTTAAGTATTTTATCACACACGTAGCGAATTTGTGTTTGCACTTATACCTACTAAGCACACAATAAAATTAACCATAACAAATATGCAAATTCGTGAAAGGCAAGAACAAGAAGCTCTATTTATAATTATATCATATTATATTATGCCTACGACTTTATGCGGTACTATAATAGTGCACGACGAGATAATATTTTATTTGCACAGGACAGTTTTACAGTGTTCAAAACTGTTTGCCCCCATACAGAAAAAAACCAATGACGATATCGAGTTTTTGAAAAACACGAAAAACATACAATATACACGCAGATCATATATGACACCAATGTACGTGCTCGTCACTCTGGATAGATTAAGCTTTAATTTCGTATTTACAGAAATGTTCTGGACAATAATCATAAATGAAATGTGGAAAATAATGATCTGACACAGGCCACAGCCTATATTATGGTATAATATAGTCTACTGTATTTCGTAGACTCGGTTATTTCGTTTAAATTTACTTCCAAGTATGTAGCTATCGGATCGGTATCGGTATCGTTATCTTCATCGCGATCTCCATCTTTGCCGTCTTTGCAATCGTCATTATTTACGGAGTTGACCGAAGATTTGTCGACACCACTACTGGTCAATTCTTTTATCTTGTCCATCAGACATTGTGATGTAAACTTGTAACGAGAGTTTTCCGTGCGGGTTCGTTCCAATTCCTCTTCGTACACCTTGCATTTTGTCATCATCCGATCGTAATATACCACCATCTGATCGTGCAGAACCTTTAGCTTTTTTATTTTCTGTTCGGCCCATTTTCGGAGCTCTAACAGCTCGGTGTTCAACTGTTGCTGTTCTTCAGAGGAAGCTTCGTCTTGATTCGTATTTGAACACATTATCTTGACCTGTAAAAATGCCTCTTTAACTATCATTTTTTATTTTTATTTTTAAACGAGTCTACAAACTCAACGTACATGTGCATTTAATATGTGATTGACATTTTTTTTTTAAACTGTGTAGGACAAAGTTAAATATATTTTATCCTGATTGTGTACCTGTAAATACTATCTATATTATAAATTTGTTTCTATGCATTTTGATAAAAACGTTGTACTCGGTAAGTTTGAAAATGTATTATACGGTTCTAAAGCAACCTACAATCTCATATATATATATATATATATATATGTACGTATGCATATTTTTAGAGACATTTAAAGTTAGATTTTAACAAAATAGAATGTCTGAATGAAAAATTATGATTTTAAGGCACACACTACACCTACGATACAGTATAGGTAGTAACTTCCCAGGGTTTATGTTGTATTTATAAATTGTAACATTGTAACATACAATAACTATGAAGATAAAAAAAGTGTAGAAATGGTTTACTTAGTTCTTACCTCAGGTTGAGTCATGTTAATTCAGCAAGTATAAGTACGCAGACACGCAGTAATAAAATCCACCACGATGTTGACTTTTGCGTCCAGAAATCTTTAAAAAAATTATTTTTCGTAAATCAATCACCAATATAAACTTAAAATCAGAATAAACGAATTTTAAGATAATATTATTTTGACGAAAATCTCGCCATTCGTTATATTAAAATAGTTGCCAAGTTCAACATATTATTCACACATTATAATTAACATTATGTAACTATGGAATTGGAATCTACTGATATTATTAAACATAAGATAATCTAGAAATATAGGTGCGAGGTAGGTAGGTACCACACTACCACGATGATGGTCGATGGAAGATATTCAGGGTGGACAGCATCGTCATATAAACAGATTTAGGAACAAATGCAATTTAGTTCCCCCTGGCCATTTTAATTTATTAAATTAATCGCTCGAACTAAGTTTTGAAGTTATTGCGAAAAGATTGAGTAGATACTCGCACACAAAATCGAATGGCACTATTTTTACATACCTAAATATTCGTGGAATATTTTTTCTGTTCAACATGGTAACATTTAAATTTGTGTAAATTTAAAATTATTTAAGTATGTGATAAATACTTTCAAAATTACAACAGGATTTATTATGATGAGTGATGGCTAATTGTGTAATGCAGATGAGGTTCGCAACTGTAGATCGCAATTATATTTTTGGTGGGTTTCATTATATTTTTAAGTAATACATTTTTTTAACCATCTATTACTTTTCGTTGATGTTCAAATTCAGTTTTATCATCAATAATTGTTATGTGACCATGTGTGTGACCATTTCCAGTTTACAGCGATCGTGTCAAAACGACGCAACCAGATTAAACGTTATTGAAAAGATAGCGATGTATTTGAAACAAATTAAGTGGACACCTGCATGACGTTCAAAACTATTGATTATTTTCAGTAACACATTGATTACGATACACGAAAGAGTTTTATATTAGTTTTCCTATACTAAATTCTTTAATACATTTTTTTGTACTTTTGCACAAATATAGACATAAGGTTAAATAAAAAGTCAATGAAGAAAAGTCAAGAAGAAACAGAGACAATATCTGTGTCAAAAGTTAAAAAAAGAAAATTAAATTATGATGAGCCTTCAACAAAGTTCTTCTCAGTCAAAACAAAAAAAAACTTTCAGAATACATTGTTCTTAATATTTGCAAATTTGATTTTCGTGAAACGGAGACGAAGAACATTCACGACCACAATGGCACGATGTGTTATTTGTGGATGTATACTTGCAAACGAGGGTATGCGACTGAAAAAACTACATCGACATATTGATACGAACCATCCAAAAATGAAGAATATATGAAAGAAAATTAGAATCTCTAAAAACATAAAAAAAATAGAATTTTTCAATATTAATTTTGTATTGTAAGCAACTGGTAAATCAAACAGCGAAAAAAAAAATATGTCATTGATATTATTGTGGGTCACCAGGTTTTAAAAAATTTCCGAAATGGGTAGTATAATAAAAAGCTTTAGAACCTCTGGTGTAAGCCGTGAGGTACAAAATACTGTGCATGAACAAATTATACGTATAAACTTGTTTACTCGTCAAAGACTGTAGTAATTTAATAATGTATGTTAGTGTTACTATATTCTATGTAATATACTCATATTTCTACGTAATATTATTAGTCCGTCATAAAGTAAAATATCAAATTCTGATAGATAAAAACATCAAAAATATTATCATTATTCATTAAATAACAGTATATAATAATATACGGCAAGAATAAAATTTGACGTCAAAATATATTATAAATTATGTACATTGTGGCATTGTGCGTGTAATTATAGTATTGGTTGATTGATTCATTTATTGCGTTACAGTAAGCCAAGACAAAAATGGTTCATTTACGACAAATATTTTCGATCTATAATGTTTTAAAAAATAAATTTTTTAATACATAAATTCTAAAATATGATTTCGTAACATCAGTTAGACATTTTAAATATTATAAAATAGGAAGAATATAATACACCTATTATCATTAACAAAAAACAATTTAAGCTCATACACGTCCCTATACGTAGTAGATGTTATCTCAATGTCATGCACATCACCGTCCACCACACAATATCCAAATTCAATAAACTAACCATAGATATAATTATGTTTGTTCCATATTTTTAATTGTAAAAACTATTTTGGAGTTAAAGATTATGATATTGTAGTTTTATAATTCAAAAACCAATATAATACATGTTTACTGCACAATGAACATCATAAAATATAATTTATTTGTAAACTTCTAAAAAATATTTTTGTGTAACAGTAGAGGCGAACAGTAAGGAATATTATAATTTTCATACAATTATATACAATACGTATCACTTAGTCATACGTTTGGACATATGATTAAAAATAACAAATTCTTATGTTGACAAAAACTCGTTTTTATGTAGATTTTTCAAAAATGTCTTTTTATGCGTTGGTACAAATAATATTAATCTGTATTAGAATGTATAGCCGATAAGAAAATATACTCCCAGAGAAAAGGGACCACTAGATGATGCTCGCTAACAATGATTTTTGTTTATTCGCTTAAAACCCGAAAACTTAACTACCTATCACTTGCCCCTTACAAGCGCAGTGGATCAGCAACCCAATGTGCACGACGACGACTGCAACGAGGTTGGTAGATGATACCATACAGGATTCGAGATAATGCTAGTTAGTGTATGGGGTAGGGGGTCCCTGTGGTCGAAGGTGCAATGACCACTGAGCTCACACAAAACAGGAAGAATACTTAAATTAACTTAAACACTATACTGAAGTCTGGCGATGGTGGTCAGAGGGCAGAACTTGAAGACCTGGGCGGCCTCTCACACACCAAGTAGGGTGCTGGCGGACTTCCGCGGACTTGTATATTTGAAACGATGACCCGAGTGAAAATCAACACGGCAACCAATATTCGACCTGCAAAGCCGATCGTATCGGAGATGATATTGGCGAGTAAAATATACAAAAATATGAAAATAGAACAATAATAATAATAATAATAATAATAATAACACACAAGGAAAAACGGTAGGGGATTGAAGAGGGAAGGGTTGGACCGATAAGGTAGCAAGCCGTCGTGCTCATTAGCATATCGCAAGATTTACGGCACCAATACCTAATATACAGCAAACAAGTACAAACTTGGCACTTGCTCAAATTTTTATTTTTAAATTTAAATTTTTATTGTCTCAACTGCAGTCTCAAATGTACGTGTGCTTAAGCAACAATTGCCTGTTGTCAGTATATTTTTACGGGATATCAGTCTGGGGTTCAGGGGCGTAATTACGGGAGGGGGGAATATGTGGGATAGATCCCCCTCCCCCATAAGCTTAATTTATATATTGAATTTTACCTGCAAATATTTTAATTTCAAATTTATAAATTATTACAAAAATATAAAATGAAATCAATTTGTGTCAGTTGTATCCTATATTAGTATATAATTAGTTTGTTACTCGGTAAGCAATAAGCATAATGTAAAAATAAATGGTTATTTAATCTTTATCTTATTGGTTTATAAATACGGGATATCCTGCCTTACATTGTATCTAATTAGTAGGGCAGAAGACTTTGTGCATTTGCATATTTTTTTTGCATAGTCACAAAAATAGTAGAGCACGAAACCAACTATATGTTTTATACTTTCCCAAAGCAAGTTTTGAAATTTTATTTTGCATATAAATGCATATTTTGAGTTTTTTTAGTTTTTAAGCCATATTTCTTCCATTTTATACTTTTAAATGCATATTTTAAATAATTTATCGTTTTACTAACCAAACAACATTTTAATTTTTTGGTTGCTATTGGTTAGATAATCGGGCAGATCAGGTTTAAGAATGCATCAAATCGAATTTTAGTTCATTGCCTACCAAGGTGGTTGTCGGCCGAGTTACACTTATAGCCGCTCATCGGTATGTACACAATCAAAATAATTAATAAAATATGTTTTATCCACCGCAGGTAGATAGCCTACCTGATAATATACTGCTTACATTATCACATGAGTCTCATATAGAATTGGCATTTTTAAAAGGTAACTAAGTGCATGGGATCAGCTAGAAAAGATATAATAATGATACAATAGATCTTTTTTTCGACACGTCACTACGGCAGTTAATTTGTCTACTGATGA
Source organism: Myzus persicae (assembly GCF_001856785.1). NCBI lineage: Eukaryota > Metazoa > Arthropoda > Insecta > Hemiptera > Aphididae > Myzus > Myzus persicae. The sequence goes on along the minus strand of NW_019101761.1, from coordinate 97,060 downwards.
TCATTCGTAATAGCAACGACTGCAACCGCTATTTTGCCTATATTTATGACGTAGGAATACTTTTTTTTTTTTATAAACTATAACCTAACATAACATCTTTAAGAAGTTATGAGTTGTTTCGAAAACATCGAATAGCTCAATTATACAAATTGGGCAAATCGCAAAATAATAATACTTTTCTTATCGATACGCGATAAACGTGTTTAACTATACAAATTATAATTATAACTATAGAATCATTAGAATCATTTGTAAATATAATAATAATTATTTTTTGAAAGAATTTTTCAAAATTAGACCTCTAAGGGAGTAAAAAGGGTTTTTTTTAAATAGGTATACAATTATACACGGGCAACGCCTTGACGGGATAGCTAGTATATACTATATAAAAAAAAGTTAACATGTTTTTTTTAAAGTTTTGGGTGTCGATAGCCGATTGTTATTAACTTCATAACCGTTTCGTATTAATATGAATGAAGCGTGTAGTTAATTTAATTTTTTAAACCCTAGTGTATTATAATAATTTCTCTTCCAGAAAAATATACAATTTAATATCCACAAAAAAATAAAAAATGCAATTAAAATATAGTAACGACATATCGGCTGAATTTCCCCTACAATTAGTTATGTTACTTTCAATGACTAGGTACTATAAAAAAAGAATTTGTCAAGTTGAATTCAATAAAAGAATTTTCAGAAATCTTAATAAAACAATCATTACTAGATTGAAGTGTTGCAAAATTAGAAACCAATTTAGTTATTTTTAACATTACCAGTAACACCAGCCAATACCGAAAGATCATTCTCAAAGTTGAAATGAATAAAAAATTATTTAAGGAGCACTCAAGAACAAGAAAGCCTTAGTAAATGCATTCTTAGCTATAGAAACCCACGAAGTAGAACACAATGAACACTAAAGAACTGGTAAAAACATTTTCTGAGCTAGAAAAAAAAACTTTGAATAGCTACTTTGCAATTTTGTTCGTGTAATGTAAATAAACTATATTTAAAGTTAGTTATAACTATTGTTTTGTTAAGATTTTGGTAACATTAATACATGGGAGCCAACACTTGGTACTGCGTCGAGGACCCAAATTTTTAGTTACGCCACTGATGTAACCACTGAAGCTGTACGTAAGATGTTATTTATTTGTTGTTTACCACTGTACCAGATACGGTACACCGGACTACCTACTACGCAAGTGTACTTACTTAAATCGATTGCTGGCAATAAAAATAGAAGTAACAACCGTGAAATTTGTTGCTAAAATTTGGAGTTATAAGAAATCACTAAATAGAAAATTAATGTTGTACTAATAACCAATTAAATCGAAGGTGGATGTTTCTAAATAGGAAACGGTGTTGTAAAAAAATCAAAATTCGAATCTACCGAAATAGAATATGTGGCTTAAAGCTAAAGATGCAATATACTGTGGTATAATAGAATTATTATTGTTTTTATTTTTTAGGCTATCTGCGTAGCTATACTATAGTATGAGAACAATTTGTTGCTTGTTGGACAATTTTATGATGATACACTCATTACTTACAAACAATGTCTGTAAATAATTTAAAATATCCACAGTTTGGAATTTTATAAGTCCGTAACCACTTTCGACAGACAACGATTTTACGTTAGTTCTGTCGAAACACCCTAATCTTAATATCGTATTATCGTCGATCGTCATTTCAGTTTTTTTCTGGGAGTGCAAAATTTTAGGCAGGCCAATTTTGACTTTTCATCAGGCCATTGAAAAAATTATATTTATATATAAATGTAGGTAATCTATGCAAACCTATGTAAATATTCTCTCCTTCCCTTTTATAATTTTAATTGAAACTCATAACGACCATTGACCAATGTAACTTTTAAATAGCTAGCAATTCAAATAATTAAAAGCTTACTATAAATTAAGCTAATTAATGCAACCAGCTAAAGCCATTTAACTATTATTTGGAAAAAAGACAAATAAGGTATAATAAATAAACCTGATAAACCAAAAATATACAAAGATTTGAAAAAATATATATTTTATTTATATTACCTATATATTAAATCATAATATATAAGTTAATCATGACGACGCATTGGAGTATTAATGTACTGTAACTGTTAACATTTTTTAAGTTAGTGGTGCCGTTGCACACCCAGTTCCCCTAAATGACGCCGCTGTTGGAATGGTTCCCCACGCATTTTGTGTGTTTTAAATAATTTTAGATTAAAATAATCTATTATACAAATTATAAGTGAATAACATGTTTGAGGGTTTGAAGTCTCCATTTGTCTGAATATTTTCTTAAATCAAATTATACTATCTACAGATATTTTTAGGTTTTTAGGTATTTTTAACTTACTACGGTGGCAGGAAAGTTATGTAATAAATAAGTAGGAGAGACATTAAAAGTAAGACTTATCTAGCAACTGTTAATTTTATTATTTTATTATTTCGTTTTCTAAGTATTAGTTAGAATTTAAAGTTGAATTTGTTAAACATATTCTCGAATTCTTGATAGAATAAGATAAGATTGATGATTACTTGTATTAAATTACTATTTACAATATTTAATGTTCGTAGCGTGTTTTAAGGAGTAATATTTAGACAATTCGTATGACATGTACATTTGGGATTTGGGCTGTGTCAATGTATGAGTAGTAAATTAACATTGAGTGTAATCCGTAATCACTCTTAACTCTCACATACACATCGTGGAAAATAAAAACTTCTACAGGTGAGTGTTAGTAAATTAAATATACATCATGACGTTCTATTGTATTTTTGAAAACAATGGTTGAAAAGTTTTTAGAACTAGGCTATTGAGGTACACTTTTTATAATCAAAATGTGACGAGTCAAAAATAAATACCTACAAAGCTACAATTAATGTAATGCAATAACCTATTCCACGAAATTTAAAAATAGAATCTCAATGGAAAGGTATCTTAAAATTGAAAAATGAAATTGACTTTTAAAAATATAGTCCAGATTTTTTTTTTTAATAAATAGATACATTAAAAATTAATATCGGACATCATTGAGTATAATGCGTAATTTGACACTGCTTATCGGTCTATAACGTCTAAAAATACGTGCTCGTCGATCTCTTAATTTACAAAGCATTGTAATGTGTATATTATACATTGTATTAGGTATAACTATAAAAATTAATATACAAATTAATATGATTACAATTTTTTATTTTTTTATCATTCCAGGTATGAATAAAAAACAAAAAGAATTCTATAAATCAAGTACAAAATTATTTTTATAAGAATTTAAAGTTCAAATACTGACAAAATTCATTAAAACTTTGAACATTTGCGAATTATTTTCCAGTTAAAAATTTATAAAATGTTCAATTTTTACAATTAAGGATTGAACATTTAAGTCAGCCGTTATGTTTCTCGAGTATTTCGCCAGTTATTATTAACTCAAAAGTCTCAAATGCATTCCGAATTTGTATTAATGCTAAAAAACTATATGTACTATAATACTTCAAAAAAAACTCTTAATAATAACATAAGTTTAAACAACAAATTAAAATATATCAACAATAATTGTATTATTGTAGTTCATTATTTAATATAGATTATTGATGCAAGGACAAGATCTTACAAGTGTTGAAAATAATATATTATCTGTTTTTTCGTGTAATTTATATTAATTTTTCCTAGAACTATTATTTATAAAACGTATGTAGTTAAATTTACAATACCTAGGTACCATTGTGTTAATAATGAATAATATTTGGTTTAAAATAACATAATTTTACATTATTAAATTACGATTATGATTTTTTGGTATACCACATAATATATGCTATAGATACAATACAAAACTCTTAAGCAAATAATTTAATTTAACAAACAACCTCGTTATTCAAAATCACATTATGTACCATTTGTTATTTCTAGTATAGTTAGTAGTAAATTTTTAAATCAAAAATTGTGAAAAATACAAATCTTTATGTCAAATGTCAATATTTAAATTAATAAGAATTACTAATCTATTGGTTGTTAAAATGACTAAACACGGATTTGTCAAATTATAAATGAATATAATTATATAGTTACATAACAAAAACTTAATTTAATCGTTAACGTACTTAAAATAATTGTTGTTTAATTCAAATATAGCATAATATGGTCAACAATGCATGTACATAAAGATGTTTTAACTATACTTAGTGTAGAACTTCAACATTTAATACAACGCTAATGTTGTTATTTAATATAAAAATTGCAGTTAGTTCGACATTTATCTAACAATTTACTGAAACTAAATTTAACTCCAATATTCCTATGGGTGTACAGTGATCCACAAAACATCTAGTGCGTGGGCCCGAGAAAACGGATCACTCGACGATGCTCGAGTACAATGATTGGCGCCTTTAGACCAGAAAACCAAACTGCTTACCCCTTACTAGCGCAGTGGATCGGCCACCCAATGTGCACGGCGATACGGGAGGTGATGTACACACTACACAGGATCAGAGATTAGTTGTATGGGTTATGGGGTCTCTGTGGTCGAAGGTGCAATGACCAGAGAGCTCACACAAAACAGGAAGAATACTTAAATTAACTCAAACACTACTGATGTCTGGCGATGGTGGTCAGAAGGCCCAACTCGAAGATCTGGGCGGCCTCTCTCACACATTCAAGAGTGCTGGCGGACTTACGCAGGACGTGCAGCAAAACAGTGCACGTGCAGAGCTTGAAGACCTGGGCGGCCTCTCACACACCATGTCGGGTGCTGGCGGACTTACGCGGACTTGTATATTTGAAACGATGACTCGGGTGAAAATCAACACGGCAACCAATATTCGACCTGCAAAGTCGATTGTATCGGAGATGATATTGGTGAGTAAAATCTACAAAAATATGAAAATAGAACAATAATAATAATAATAATAATAGTAACACACAAGGAAAAACAGTAGGGTATTTAAGAGGGAAGGGTTGGACCGATAGCAAGCCGTAGTGCTCATTAGAATATCGCAAGATTTACGGCACCAACACCTAATATACAGCACAATATTGTACATTTGTACTCACTCGCTCACCTTTTTATTTTTTAAATTTAAATTTGAATTGTTTCAACTATCTCAAATGTGCATGTGCATAAGCAACAATGGTTTTTGGTCGGTATACTCTTATGGGATTTGTGTCTGGGGAGGCGCTTATGATTGCCATTTAAAAGTTTTAGTGTTTGGAATCGTTCATGAACGCACGTTCACGCGTTCAAGTTCATAAATAGTCAATGATACGTGAATGTCACTCGTATTTTTAAAATAGAACGTGAACGTGGACGACGTTTATATTTTTAATGAACTTGATCGATTATTAAGACGTTTAATTTATTTACCATTTAATAAATATATTTTTAAAATATTTTAATCAATCATATTATAATAATATTTTCCATTATAGTTCCTATGATATCGAATTTAAATTTAATTAGTTATTACTGAGAAAAAAAAATTAAATGAACGCCCAATAAACGCGTTCATTTTTTGAATGAACGTGAACGTGAACGTGAACGAGTTAATTTTTTCACTGTTTAAAACTGCTTAATACGACTGTAAATACATTATTAAGAATTACTCAAAATAAACGGTATCGTCCTAACACCAAACATTTTTAACTTGAAACAATTAGATGTTCAATATATCTTATAAAATGTATATTATACTGATTTAAATTAAGTGAGGTTTATTCATAATTACAATATACGCAAAAATAATAAAAATATATTTAGAACTAATAAGTGCATTACTGAATTTGGTAAGAGAAAACCTTCAACTATCTGTACACCTTATTATGTAATAATTTAGGAATTGATGTTAAAAGTTTCCCTAATTTTAGTTTTTTTAAGAATCATGGTACACATAAGGTATGTTCCTTAATATAATTATTGTAAATAATATTGTAATATTGTAGGTATAGTATTTTGTATAATTATATTGTACTTTAATATTAAATTAAAACTATTAATTATTATACATTTCATTGTAGATTTAAATACTTTCTATTATTTATTTATGTTGTACTAACTTAACTTATTGATATTAGTTTATTACTTTTTGTTTCATCTTTCTTTATATAAATGAGTTGACTTAATTTAGAACTCCTGTTTCTTACTCATGATTTGATTTTGGAGATAAATTATTTTATAATGTATTAAAATTAAAAACTTTGTAAGATTGTTGTGAAATAATAAAAAAAAAATTTTACTTACTTACAAAAAAGCAATTTTTTACATATACTGTTTAGTTATGACTTATAAATTATACTACCAAATTGTAAGGATAATATTGTTTTTTAAATTATGCATACTAAACTAAACATACTATATAAATTAATTTAAAAAAAAAACTTTTATTTTAAGTAATAATATTACATAAACATAAAATTTAACCAAAATATTAAAGAAATATTATAATACATAAAAAAATCTGAGAACCGCACTGATAAAGCTATGGTAGGTGATTTTTTTTATTCTGAAGTAGGTTGGTAAAATGGTTGATATGTAATACCTATGTAGTACCTATAAATGCATTTATGTATCTTATTGTTAAAATCTTTAGTCAGATTTATTTTAGATTCTGAGCGAAGCGTGTCTGTGTACATAATAAGAAGTTGAAAAAATGTTTCGATTTTCAATTTCAGTATCAACATTCAACATTTCTAATAATATATACTAATAGAATCGTTTTTAGTATACAATGATTTTACATACATACCTATTTGAAAAAATCAGGGCACTATGGCATTTTTCTTGAACAGCAGCAATTTCAAATCTTGTTTTTTTATACAGTTATTATAAGCAAGCTATCTAGAAGCAGTGAGCACCTACATTTTTTAATTTTTGTTGTTATGCTCCATAAAAATTATTAGGTTTATACAAATACACAATATATTAAATTCCATCCACCTGAGTGAACTAATATAAATTGTATAGTTATAGAAAGTATAGAAAATATTTAAATATGTTACTTACTCAAATGTTGTTCATTGTTGCAGCTCACTGAAGGAGACACACTCGGTGTAATTGTTACATCATTGATTTATTATGAACTTCATGTATTGTAAGTAGATGGTTAAGTAGTATTTTGATTGAAGTAATATTCAATGTTGTTCATCAATTATATTCATCTAATGAACAATGCGTAACTGGAAATAAAGCTGAAAAATAATTAAATGTATACATTATTGTATTATGTATTAACTAAAATAGTCTTTCATTTTTCTAAGCTCTCGTCAATATCATATCACAACTTATTTGTGATGCAAGCTTCAACTAATTCCAGCGATTTTTCTTTTTTCTTTTCTTGAAATCTATGAAAATAAATATGTGCGAAGAAACAACACAGTCCAATATGTTATTAGATTTAAAAATATAAAGACAAGTTGTTATTAAGTACCTGATAAATATTTCAATTAATTTGGTACCTATTTGAAGAGGCCGTACATCATTTGCGCATCGTCTATTTACCTGTGCCAAAATATCGTACATCATTTGCGCTTCAGCACTAATTATTGTTTGCGCATTGTCCGTTTTACCTGCACCAAATTATTATAGGTACATCAAATGCGCATCAACATGCTGAACAATAGAATTGTATAAAAAATAGGTTTTGATTGAAAATGTAATAAATAAACCCATACAATTAAAATAAATTGAACTGTAGTAATGATAATTATACAAATACACATATTGAAATGAACACTTTTGTCGGTACATTACTGTCATAGTTAAAATACAAATAGAAATATAATTTGAATAGAAATAAATTTAAAATAAATATTGTATAAATCAAAATAAATAAATAAATTAAGCTTTAAAATAAATAATATTATAAATCGATACATGGTATATTATAATATCCCATTATTTTAACAAAATGAAACCTGCTTATTTCACCGGAAAATATCGATTACATCTTAGTTATGTTATTGCTAACTATAATGATAATCCTACACAATAATATTATCTCAATATTCTCAGCTTATCGGCCCGGTTAGGTTAGTATGTGCAATTACTAACTAGTGGCGGTTAGCGATAATGTGATATTATGATATGGTGGTGCGATAAATTTTTTTTTGAATGTGCAGTTGCCCCATACTCCCCCCTCCTCTTCTTAGATGAATACAAAATCTATAATTGGCCACAACTGTATAATTTGACTTCGATACCACTGAATCACTGACCAACAATAATACTTATATTACTCATAAAGTCATATACCATTAACTTACAAGAAGTATTCATAAAAATAATTAATAATAATAATATATATATTTATTTTATTAATATTGGGGATTTCATTACCTATTATTCGGCTTAAATATTGAACTCGTCGAGCAGTAAATACAAAATCACAGGTCGTCGCCGAAAATGCACGACGAGAGTTATCGCACCATAATAATAATTATAACGATGTAATATTATATGAAAATTTGACCAGAAAACGAGAGTTACGAAACGGGTTTTCCGCATTACAGATATTGAGAAAATTAGTTTGATACCCACTTAATTCAAGACGGCCTCTAGGTATCATGGTCACCGAGCGCGGACTAAAATCTTATAAATATAAATAAGCGTTTCAAAATTTCAAGTACCTTGGTTAACTATTTTTTTTTTAAATACAACAAAATAAGAAAATCGTTAAGTGAGAAACCGTTTGGTTATCTACTAACAAAACTTTTCTAGATATTGCTATAAAAAATAAATTTAACATTTTAACCCTCTCGTAAACTTTTTTTTTGTTACAGGTGGAAAAAATTATAAGAAATCTTATACTAAATATTTACAATTTTCGTTCACTGGTCTCAATAGTGTGCTGTTAGTTTTGATATAAGAGTGAATTGACCTATTATCAAAGTTTTAGGTAAGAACATTATCTATACTTAAACTAAGGTGGATTTTTGGATATGAGCATTTTTGATGAGTGTTATTTTACATACTCGCTTGAAAATGAAAATATCGAAAATCCGCCAACTTTTAAGCATAGATAATGTTCTTACCTAAAAGTTTTAAAATAGTTAAATTTACTCTAATATCAAAAATAACGGCACACTGTTCAAACTAGTGAATGCAAATTTGCTATGTCATAGTTGGTAAGACGGAGGCAGTAGTAGGTACGTTAAAGCTTACATTAATTTATTCTTGTTAAAGATGATACTTTAAAATAGAATAATCGTTTTTATACCTATTTTTATCCTTAAATAATATTTAAGTTTATTCTAAACCATATTTTATTCTATTACATTATTCTCTTATTTATATTTTTAAGAAATTTTAAGCTTTGCTTTTGACATTTCGACCAAACTCAGGTGTCGAAATGCCATGTGGTCGTCTTTGGATTAACCAGGTTTCCAACCACGATCCGAAACTTATTGTGGTCGGAGAGGAGTGGATTTATACAACTCATACAGGGAAATTAATATTAAACAATAAAATTCGAACACGCTATGAGGTAAAATAGGTTATATATATATTATGAAAGTTTTCGTCGAGAAAGCTGACAGGCATAAAACTAGGACAAAAGAGGTAAAAAAATAAATACGTGGATAAACCAATAATACACTTGTACATATATAATGGACAAAAAACAATGAAATATCCCTCCCGCCGATCCCCTCTGGACGGTTATCCGGAATATATCATGATAATAATAATTATAATGTTATAAAAAAAATACTAGAATACTAGCCTACATGTATTGGAAATAAATAAGACAAAAAAGGGTACATTACCAGCTACACATGGTCTTCCGAAAGCTCTGCGACAAAATCGGCGCTCTACTCCTTCATGCTGTGGTGCCAACGGCAGGTTAAAAAGTGTCATCGCCAGTCAGCTTAGTCAGTCGCACACGTACTTAAAGACGATGGGTGACGGAGACGGTGGGAATAAGGGAGATAGAGAGCATTATAGATATTATTTTAATTAGTCGGCCGATATTCTTATGCACGGTACCGGTCGAGTGTGCCCGGACCGTAGAGATGGCAGGGGGGAGCGTGTGCACACTCGACGCACCTTCAGGAGTTTGATCGGTGGACCTGAACCTACAAGACAAGAAACGCTATCAGACGTACACGTAAATAATAATTAAAAGATAATTAATACATATATATAAAACTGTTGACCCAATTTTAGTCGTCACATGCTTACGGGGGGCGCTACAATATTGTACACATAAATGTGATTTTGATGTTAAAATTGTCGATGTCAAATAAACTTACTATTATTATATTATATTAGAAAAAAAATATGTAGTCCTAAAACTGTGTACACATTTAAAATACAAAGGAAAATTCAGTAATTAACATTATGGAATTGTATGTGTTCTATGATACATAGTTTTATATTTTTAATTAGTAACCCGCTATTCGAATACATATTAAAAAAAAACTTTGGCCACAAATAGTATGTAACCGAAAATACCTCTGGTAGCATTTGGAAGACATTTTTACGGTGGGACACAACTAGTCGAGTAGATGTCACCTGTGTAATATACATTGCGATTTACAAAACGACTTAGATCAACAGTTATACTTGTTCAAAAAAGTGTTATGCACGACAACAATAACAATAATAAATAATTATGCCGAAATCTTGATGTCCAAGGGCCCGATGACGCAAAACAACCTTGACATGGGTTATGGGTACAATAATCATTGTTAACAGCGATTAAACTATTGTGATTTTTAAAACACTCTAAATTTATACTTTATGGGGGCGGTTTGGAAATTAATGAAGACGGATTTTTCACCGTGCCTACTGACGTACAACATCGCGCAGCTGACCACCGTATGTAGAGTATGTAGACGCAATAACATTCCGAAGGAAACAGATAATTCTTTCTCCGCCGGGGTGTGGAATAATATACCGGTTGGGACGACTACAAGTTGGTTTTCAATAACCAAATTTTTTAACAGGTTGTCCACATCAGGCAGCATAAAAGTTGGTTCCCGGATTTACTTTACAGGTAATATATACGAATTATACAATTGTGATAAATTAACTTTTTGAATAATAATGACATATTCAATCAACAACAATTTCCCTCGCATTTTGTACAGACTTAGGACTGTCTAGAATATCTTGGTTTGGTTTAAAAATGTTGCTAGTCTGCCTATAATATTCATTAAGAGTACATTACACGGACATTTGTAATATCTTGTACACTCATTTGTACACTCTGTCTTAGAAGTTCATAAGATACCAAATGTACGCTCAGCATTTTATGTAGCTACTTTAGTTTAAAAATTAGAGTGAATCGACAAACTTATTATGAAACTTGATGGTAAAAAAATTATCTGTGTTTGTTATTATTTTTTTTGGATAGTTGATTTTTTTAGAAAGATATGTGTTTATAAAATATTGAGCAAATTAAAAATGCTCATAACTCACTTAAAAATTGAACTGTCTTAAAAACCAACATACGAACACAAATAATGTTATTACAGTCCAGTTTAATAATAAGTCGATTCAATCTGATTTTTGAACTAATGAAGCTATACAAAGCTATACGTGATCTGCCGAGGGTAAATTTGATATTTTACGCACTTGTAAGACAGAGCAACAAATGCCAGTATTACGTTTTCTTGACTTATTGCTGAACGCTCGGCTCTCCTTTAAGTTTTCAATATATTTTTGATGATTGCGTTCAAGGATACTTTTCTCAATAGTATTTAAGTAATAAGTTATTTAGTTTTAAAAAATTACTTAATAGCACTTCCATCTCAACGCACACATTTGTATTACAACTTACAGTAAATAATAAATATGTGTGTGACTAAGTTATTGGTCTTAATTAGACTGACGAGACACAAACATAACTAATCAATAATCTATTATTTTATTAGATATAATGGGCATTATAATATATTTTATACATTTTCCCAGACATCGTAAAATCTAATAAAAAAAAATATGAGTATAATATATGGGAAACAACGTGAACAGTTAAATTGTATGTTGATAACTTATCAGTGATAAGTAGTTTTAAACGGGGCAAAATTCATACACTTTATTTGACCTGGGTACCAATTCCGTATTACCCCACCAGTTGTATTTGTTTTGGAGGGACACCGCACCAAATGACTGGCGCTGATGTCGAATCATTGCTTGCACGCTGCCCAGACACTTGTTGGACAGTAGTGACCGAAGCATTCGCAGTCCACGCTCGTGTCATTTCCGTCCGTGTTTGTTAAACTGTCCGTGTGTTGTACGCTCGTATTTTTTTTTTTTGTGCCGAGATTTACTTTTTAAGATAGAATTATCTATACGAAAAACATTGAAAGTTTAGTTCAACGATTGATATTTTACAAGATGTATCAACAACCTGGAGGATCAAGAACTGTTGGTGGATTTACACAAGCACCGGCCGCGGCATTTTCACATGGTCCCAGATACAACAATTACAATCCTCATTTAATGCCTAATCCAAATGTTAGAGCTATGAACTCGGTTAATCCTTATTTGCCGCCTCCGCCAAGTTACTTTAGCCCACATCTTATGAACAGTGTTGCTGGGAGATCTGAACCGAAGTTCTTAAGTAATTGGTGTGTTAGCGTCAACAACGTCAGATATGAGAATGGCGATACAGGGCTGATTGCCGAACTAAGTGGTAAGTAATCAAATATAGTTATATTTAAATGTTTATCATCATGACAAGGATATAATAGTATATCAAATAAAATGTTCAATTTGTATAGCTTAGGATTGCAAATTTAAAAAGGGATTCGCATAAATAGCTCGTACTGTAACCAGAAAAATCTAAAAAATAGTGCTATATTTTATACACACAATAACATTTTCAAATGCAATGTTTTCTGCAATAAAATAATTTAATAGCAATAGCTTCATAAAATGTTCTAAGTATCGGATTTTGGTAGTCTTTGCCCAGAATCGTTTTTCATATACGACGATTTTATATCAATAAATTCAAATTTAACACATCCAACAGTGACCTACACGACACCCGATGTACAGCTAAGCGGTACCCACTTGTCGGCAATTTTTTATTTGCTACTATTTTAAAACTATGATGTATTCTATGCCCATCGTAGCTACACAATACATAATATACGTATTTTATGGTTTTACAATATTTATTTAAGAAAATGTTACTATAAATTTAATTTTGAAATTTGTATATTTTTAAAAATAAATAATTAAACTTGGTTAATATTTGATAATTTGCTACCTGTATACTGTATTTAATTGAACTGTTTTGACCAACTGAATCAAAATTTATCATTTATTCATAATAATTCGTTTTATATGTTTTTAGGAACTTTGTTGGAAAATGATGGTCGAACCGTAATCTATGAAAACGAATATGCTGGTAGAATACAATCAATAATATCATATAATATTGTTAAAACACATATTGGAGTATACCATCTAGTTGGGCCAATCTCTCAAGGATATCCAAATAATTTGTATCGGGCATGTTTGGAAGCTAATGGTATTCCGAGGACCTGGAAATATATCTTAACTCAATTCTCTGGTCCTGGTTATGCTCCTCGTCGTGCTCCTGCTCATGTTCCTGCTCCTGCTCCTCTTCCTGCTCCTGTTCGTGCTCGTAATTATGAGGTCGAGAGAATGGGCATGGGAGTACAAGAACTGATCAGAAGTTTTTGCCTTCTTCGGAATTTCGCGATAATTGCAGATCGCAAAAGTAAAGAACTTCAAAAAGCTCGCAAGCCTATTAGCTTTGTGCGCTACCGATTCCACGAAAAGGTGGTTCAGTCATTAAAAACCGTGAACACTCAAATCATTTTGGTAAGGTTTAATGTTTTAGTAATTAGGTTAAATATTTAAAGTATAATATATGTATGTACCATAAATTCAAAAAGTAGGGAGGTGTCTTGATTCTTAATTATTAAAATTATAATCATCAAAATTATTGAAAGGGGGGGGGGGGAGTTTGCAGCGTCGTCTGTAAAAGCATGTGCGTGCGCGCGCTTATGCTTATACTGTAAATGTAATTAATATTATGTCTTAATTACAGGGACTGAAAACAATACTAAAACATGACTGAAAAAAACCAAAAAAGCTGAAAGTAAGATTAAATGTGTGTAGTTATTATGTATCATAATCATAAACGTTATTTAACTCATGATTTTAACAATTTCAATAAATTAAAAATTAATGTATTTAAAAAAAAGATAATTTGTAATCAAATTATGTAAAAATTTAAATTTTAGTTCCTAAATTGCATGTAAAAGGGACATTTTTGATAATTCTATACACACTTTTCTAAGGAATTTTGGTTCCTTGTTTCTTGACAAAGTAATTTTTTGTGATTTTTAATTTACATTTACGTAGTTTGTAGAATTAATTTTTTTCAATTTTATTATATCATATTTTATAATAATAATAATTTGTGAAATGTATGTAATATTATTTATACATTATCATTGTCAAAATATTTTATGTTTTTTTTTACAATTTTTTTCTTAATAATTATATTATTAAATTAATTGATCATAATCTAATATTTTTAAAAAATTCATTACTTTGTTGTTCATCTAAAAATATTGGGAAAATTGTATTCTTTTCTTTAGTTTTCATATTTTTGTTTTATTTTATGAATATTTATAATATTATTATTCATTTTTACTAAATAAAAATGATTTGAATTTTAAAATTTTTATGTTACTTAATCCTTATCACAATTTATAGTTTTTAATAGAACATTAGTTTGCGGAATAAGATGTACCTCCATTTGCTATATGTTGGCAATCATTAATTTTTGAAATTAATATTTTAACATTATTGTCAATGACTGTGAAATGTACCTACTGGAATTGATATGAATAATATTATTAATATATTATTAATGGTTTTCTAGAAACTATTGTAAATTGTGAACAGTGGTAGATGAACACATATTTTAGTGTTCAGGTACTTATTTAAACGATGTTATAAAGTATAGGAACAAGAAATAAGGAATAACCTAACAACAGGTAGTTGTATACAATTTCAGACAAAAAAACTGCAATTGTGCGTTAAAATATGTCATTACAAAGAAAACTTATGGTGTTTGGATATTCTAAATATGGAAACGTTATAATAACCATTTCAAATATTCTATGGGTATCTGCAGGTAAGTTAATAATCTACCCAGACAGCTCCAGACAACAGAATCCTAATGTAAGTAGTAATTAGGTACGTAATATAAATTCTTAGTTCAATAATTTTTAATTTTAATACGACTATAATCTTTGAGAAGTAATAAATTAATATTATACAAATGTAATTAATTAAAGGTTCCACTTTCGTTCAATTTAAAATTTGTAAAAATATAATATATTTCAATAATATTGTATTTTAACATGCTATTATACAATTATTTTTAAAATTTTAAATATTATTCAAGAAAATAATGGTATCCACTGAACAAGGTTATGTAGAAGTCTATTTGAGTTTTAAGTTCACAATAAATAGTTACAATTAAATAATCACAACGGGTACATTTTCATCACATTACTAAATAGTAAATATCAGTATAAATAAATACATATTTTTTTCAAATTTTGTATTATAAACTCGTGTAGTTTAATAACACATTATTAAGTTACCTATAAGAACATTAAAATATAATATAATATTAAAATTATTAATAATTACTAAAATCATCCATCGTCATTAATGTATTAACCTAACCCAATCTATAGTTTGACATGTAATTGGTTCCTCAAGTCGCAAAACTCGAGGTTCTACGGAACACTCGTAACCCTGCCAGTTATGAGGATGTCGGCGCACCATTTGTTTTCTCTCTCTGGCCCACGTACGTGTATCTATTTTACATTGTAATGCATTATGCAATGAAATACACTGACATCATTTTCAATGTAGAGCGGGAATGCAAGATTTTTTTATCATAAAGTACTAATTGATTTTCGTTGTTTTTATTCCGACTATTGTTAGTGGTATTAGGCTGTTAAGGACTTAGAGACGTAAAAAATCATTCTTTTATTACCATTCGTTGTAACAGATATAATAATAATAATAATAATGAGAAAAAAAAACAATATTATAGTACAATGATTGTAAAACGTATAAGTGATCGGAACAACAAATTATGATACTAGGTATGTATTTAAATGACCGTCAGAATAGTAAATACCTAGTACCTAGTACCTACAATAGTTATTGATAACTCAAAATAATGATATAATAATATGATAGTTAGCATATATATTTTAATTAAATAAAATAGATAGTTAATTATCGGTTTTAATTTTTGCTCAATGTATTCTCATGTTTGCATAATTATTTAGTTCCTAATAAATTATTTCTCCTAATTTCTAAACTAGGAATATTAAAATTTCCCATAAATATTATAGTTTATAATGTTTGGGGACAATAATTATGCAATATTGCCGAAAACGAACAATAATTATAGGCCATGGGCTCAGTTAACGAAATACTTCGTTAGTTCGTTGTGCATCTTATCGGTTATCGGTTATCACACATCAACCAACCCATATATTTAAATTTTCTAATTTTTGTTCTATACTCCATCACCTTTATTTTTTTTCACTTGTCAAAAATGTTATCAAGTATAGAAAATGATAAAATAAATATGTGATGTAAATTTTAACTATCAACAGTTATTTGTTTTTTAGTAACAACAAAATAAGATTAAATGTTGTAAAAATTTGAACTTTGAGAACTCATAAAAATTTAATTTGACTTTCCTGTAGACATTTTGTTCTTTGGTAAAGATAGACAAAGTTATGAGGGATTATGCATTAAATTTTCCCATAGATATAAAAAGAAATTTTTTTATGAATTTCTAACTCAAAATAATTTGCAAAGTCGTGTGGTATATAAAAATGTTAATATAAACATTCAGTGAAAATTTCATGTATCCACATTAATTTTTCTTACTCTTACACAAAAAACCAAAATCGATTTTGCTTAAGAATTCCCATTTTTCCTTGATTTTTTCCCCACGCCTTTGAAAATTGTTGGAATTTGAAAATTTGGCCCTCCTTCCCACTTTAGATAAAAATCGAAGCATAGATCTCGTACATAGACAAAAAAAAATTAACATATAAAAATAAATATAAATTAAATATAACTATGTGTATAAACTTTCATGTAAAAAACACACTTCATTGTAAAATCAGTACCTATATTCTCATCGCTCCTCTCAAAATCTATAATAATAATACTATACATTATATTATAAAATTAACAAAATAACAAAATAATATTGTTGAAAATCATAAACAAAGAAATTCAAAATAATCCTGTCCAATCTATATTATTTACGATTACTGGTGGATATAATATAGTATATATATATTATATGTTTATACCGGTCTCATCAATTTTCATACCTAGCGTTTAAGTCTGATGATTACAACTATTGAGTACGAAAATGTTCTCCTCGATGTTGACTTAGTAAATAATATTTGATTCTACTCTACAATTTCCAATTTCAAATTGCTTTGTGTGACAAAATATTAATATTATATTATATAAATATGGCATCAATATATAGAACTGTATAAGTCATCATATTCTCACTATTTAAAAAAATGACTATTTATTTAATTTTGTAAAAAAGCAATCATTATGTACCTAATTAAGTAATAATGTTTTATTTTTTAACGAATTTTAAATTGTGTTTAATTGTTTATTTCTGTCATGATATAATATGTATAATTATGTCGCATGATACCTCTACATTTTGTTAAATAATTTATAAGTTTAGGTATATTGCAATTTTTTCGGTAGGTGCAAAAAGTACAAAGGAAAAAAAACTTAGAAAAAAAAATTAAATATAAATGTGAACTCATTGTACATAACATACAGTGTCACAGTGATATAAGTTATAATCAGTCAAAAACCGTCAGGTATTTAAGTTTAACATCTTATGTATGTATATACTACATTTATACAAAAATTACACATGATAATACACATAATTTATTATTTATTCTTTTCCTTATGATATATTGTATTTTGTTATAGGCACACTCCATACGGTAAGGAGTGTATATGACATGTGTTCACATTTATACTTAATTTTTTTTTTTTTAGTGTTTTTTTTCCTTGATGTGTTTATTTTTGAATTGTGGAAGAAAACGTTCGACGACTTTATAGTTAAAAAAAATTCCATTTACTATTGTGGTTAATTGGCGTGTACCTATACTACCCATACGTTAACTGTCGAGTTAGAAAATTGCCATGTTACTCAAATGCAAGACGGAGTCAACAAATGCGGGTGTAGCGTCATATTAAGAGGACGTGATACCCGCATGTGTTGTCTCCGTCTTACAAGTGCGTACCATAGCAAATTTTACGCTCAGCAGAACACGCGTAGCTCCGTTAGTTTAAAAATTAGTGCGAATTGACCTCTTATAAAATCTAAAGGTAAGATTATTGTCTAGTCAACCTCATAGGTTTTTTATTATATTTTAATTTTAACCTAACGCGAGTTATGAGTATTTTAAAATGTATAAAAAATTTACAATTTTAAAATACTCATAACTCGCGTTAAAATTAAAATATAATAAAAAACCTATGAGGTTGACTAGACAATAGTCAATAATCTTACCTTTAGATTTTATAAGAGGTCAATTCGCACTAATTTTTAAACTAACGGAGCTACACGTGTTCTGCTGAGCGTAAAATTTGCTATGTTACGCACTTGTAAGACGGAGACAACACATGCGGGTATCACGTCCTCCTAAGAGGCATACACGTGACTATAAGCACGAATGTCTTGTCTATAATATTAAAATATAAAAAAAACCTATATCATCGAATAAATAATTGAATAATATTCTTACTTCTGGATTTGAAAGTTGGTAAATTCACTCTAAAATTAAACATAACAGAATTAAATGAATTATCCAGAACGCACAATTCGCTATTTTATGCGTTGGTAAAACTGCAGACGGCGCGAAGCGTGAGGGTATGGCGTCTTCTTGATACCATAATAATTATTGTCATTGTCGTGTATCCGTCGAGACACATTAAATTCCTCTATATAGTATCCGATATCGTACAATAATAGTATTATAATATCTGTCGTAGAATGTCCATTAAGACCACCATAGAAATGCCTTCAAAATTTGAAAAAACGACATTATCCACAGTTCGACAGAACAAGACGAGCACACACACACACGCACATCATACAAACATACATATATTGTTATAAATTATAATACACTGCAAACTCCAATTATTGGACATACTGTTTTCCATAAAAAAAAAAAAACGTTTTGAAACTCGTACGGGTCTTTTTTTATTATTCTTGTACAGCGATCGTATTTTCCTAACGCGAGTACGTCTGACCATATATTACATAGAGGTACCGATCCGTTATCCGTAAAGGTCCTCTACGTGACAAAATAACAATGTTTACAATATAAAACGACCATTGACGTGAATAAGACGTACGTATGAAGATACCTATTTTATATTTGAACAATATTGTTACCCACGTTATTTCACGGCCCGAATTTCATCATTAAACGTATTATAAAAGGACAAATAAGGTTGCTCGTCGGACAAAGTAGGGTCCACTTCACAGTAATCGTGCTAGTATGTACACATCGCACCCCGGGAGGCATACGACGAAATTTTCTTGGACCCACCGTACACACCATATATAGTCGATTGTGTTGTGTTCGTAAAGCCAAAGAAAAAAAAGGACACCCGACAGTATAAACGCAGAGTTTAAAAGCACATAATAGTATTGTATCGTTTTAATTCTACTGTGGTAGGATACTGTGGCCTTACATTACAGTGAAAAATATAATGTACTTCATACGAGCTCACAAATATTTAAAGTCGAATACGTCGAAGTACGTATACGTACTCTACCCATTCTAGAAATAACTGCATTCGTTCTAAACCACTAAAAAACTACGTAAAAAAATGTGAACTGTAATTAAATCACACTCAATAGTGAATCTAAAGTAAAACAGCGAGATATTATACAACAATAATTATTACTGTAAATTATACATGAGGCAAATATTTTATTGTAAAACGATTTCGTGAGAATTCAAATTTATTAGTAACGTAGTTGATTCATTTGTATTAAGTTTTAATGATGGTTATTTTACCGGAAATAAAACTCTCTTCAAGAACATTATTTTCTGTTCAGAAGAGGTATCAATTAAAACACGTAGGTATTCGATTGATTAGGTGAGCAAAGTACATCATAAGGAATCCGGAACGTTTCGCCCCCTCAACAATTTATAATATGTGTGCTTGTCAGGTACTCCGTAAACTCAAAACCTGCGGCGGCGGATTTTTGGTTGAAATTGTAGTTTGAAATCACATAAAAGAGTCTATTACAAAACTTATCTGTGAATCGTTACACACCCTTTCAGAACATCTTTTCCTTATAATTTACGGGGCCCGGAATAAAAATATATATGTGTGGTGGTTTCCCCAACTCTGTAGGCATTTTCCGATGAAACGGCTGTTAAATTGTTTACTTTAACAATTAAAACCAAGGATATTGAACGTAAATAATATTCTTTATTTGCTTTCATTGTCCTTTTTTTCAATTGTAATTGTGTGTCGATGACCATATAGTTGTTAAGTGTAGGGCTACACTCAAACCCTTTTGTGCTACACATGAAGCCTGTTAAGACTTGTTGATGGTTTTGGCGTTTAATGGGCTGTTTGTATGGTAGGTATGATAGTGCGCGGTGGTGGGATCATTAGTAACGAGCGTTGGCGCCTTGATGGCGGTGGTGACAATGACCCATCGCGGCCACAGGCTTTATGTTCAGTGGTGGTTCGTAGGTTTTTTTTGAAGTAGTACACTTCCAAACAAATACAACCAATATTTAACATATAATAAAATAGATTGTATTGAAAAATTGTTTAAGAACATTATCAGCCGATTATCGGAATATAATAAACGCGTGAGATTAAAAATAAATCATAATGTCGAAGCGCGACTGCAACGTCGAACATAATACATTGAAAACAATAAAATTAATTGGTTCCGACGTTAAGTGGATAGGAACAAATGTGCAAAGCGATTATAACAAGGGTCGCGTGTTTTGACTTTTTTAAATTTTTGCTCTGTACAAATGTGCCCAACGTTTGTGTGCATTACTATTGTACCTACATACTGATACCCTTCCGGCGGAGACAACCACCGTTTCTTTTGTTCTGAATTTCTATACTTCTACTTTGATATTTTGGAACATAATCTAAAATATTAAAATTACGGGTACTTAGTTGTTTTATTTTGGTTATTGTTTTCAATTTTTCAATTTTTATTGAGTTTGGGTAAGCAGTGCACGTACACGTGTGCTGCAACATGATTACACAATTTTTCCTTTTTCGACCCAACTACTTACACCACTATTGCGCCCCGATCAATTTTTACCTGTTAAAATCACAACACAATTATTCGCCAAATTATATGTGTATATATATGTGTACACTTACTGTGTATAATAACTTGTATGATAAATATCAATGCTTACTCGTTGAATTTGGTATAATATATCGACAAACAACGATAATTTTCATAATATTTTGTCCCATTACTAAAAATTAACAAAATATTTAATATTTTTACAATAGGCTTGAAAATGTAAAGTGCAAGGTTAATCATAGATAGGTAGAAGGAAAAAACAAAACCATTAAAAAGTGTATTAGAACAATATGAGATTATGAATGGAGCGATTGATGTATAACTTTCCAATAACGTGTGTTTTTTGTGTCTGACATAACCTGTAGGAAAAGTTAAAATGCTTCGATTTTCAACTTTGATTGTAGATATGACTAACAAATAAATATTTCAATAATAATATTAATATTTTAACTAATTTTTGTATTTTTGGTATAAAAAAAATCTTAAAATTGTTAAGCTCTAAAGTATCAGCAAGATGTAAATCTAACCTAACCTCCACTGAAGTCGACGATCAGAGCTCTCTTTTAAACAAGAGAAAGTTCCTCCAGACACAAGCAAAACACATTCATCATTGCAAAATCAATACATTCGTCGCAACGATCAAAAATCTAAAATTAAGTGGAAATTACCAAAATATAAAGGTGTTAAATAATAACTTTTAAATTGAATTAGTACACCTAATCGTGATTAATCGTGACTAGTGATAATTTAAAAAAAACCATATTATTGTGTTTATGAATATTGTGATAATATGACATTTAGTGTATAGTTGGGGTCATTCCTACCTATTAGTTGGGTTCAAGTACTTGGGATTAGAGACCCAGGTACTACATTAGTTAGGTAATGGATTTTTTTCAGGAGGGAATCGTAAGTTCCTACACGATAGCAGCAGGTAAAAATTAACTTATAGATACGTTTTTTCCTACACATCAGATGTGTAAGTTATTACAAAGTAAAAAAAAGTTGTGTATGCGAATTCATACACAGCGTTTTCATACATTTTACAATTCAATAGACTTATAAAATTCCATATTTTATAGAATATTATTATAAGTTAAAAATATCGAATGCTTAGAATTTTACAAATTATGATGTATACAAAATATAGGTACAACTAAAAAACCAAAAAATATACTAACTTCTATTTTCTACTAAAATATTAAGACTAGATTATCGAATTTTACTTCTCGGAGCAATTAATATCTACAGGCCGATGAAACACATAATTTGACAGACAAAAAGGTCAAGTTACAGGTAGCTGGAAACCTATGGGCCACCGTGCCGTACAATCTATCTATGCATGTATAAAAGAAAGTCATGTTAGTTACACTATTTATAACTCAAGAACGTCTAAATAAATTTGGATAAAAAGTATAATATATCAGCCTCTTTGTTTTTAATGGAAAAAAAAATACTGTTAAATCGAACTTTTATTGAAAAATATTGTTGTTTTTTTATCATCTTTAATCATGTCGTCATATATTTATCTTATACCCTTTCTTGTGACTTGGGTTTGATAGTTTTCATCGATTTTGTTTATATTAGCACAGGTTTACGTATTTTGTATTAAACCTTAGCGTTAAAGGAGCACACAACACAAAAAATAAGTTTTTTTTATTTGAAAGAATGTTCAATTCTAAGGATAATGGTAAAGGTTTTATGTTTCTACTCACATTACTCAATAAGTTATGAGCAATTGAAAAAAGACGTGTGACGTCACTGTGCCGGAGTCATCGTAATTGACTATCTTATACGTGTAAAAGTTCCTCGCTTCACACAACGATTTATCAACCTAAACATTTTATTTTTGCAATTTAATTTGCATGTTAATATGTGGTTTTATGTGTTTAAGACGATGCAAGTATCAGAATCGCAATACGATGTTTAGTTTTTTAAATATTAAAAATCTTAAAACAGACATTTTGGTTAAACCGCACGTCTTGGCGAGTGTCGCGTGGGGTTCGAACAACGGGTCCGCCGTTTAACCAAAATGTCTGTTTTAAGATTTTTAATACTTAAAAAACTAAACTTCATATTGAAATTCTGATTCTTGCATCATCTTAAACACATAAAACCACACATTTATACGTCAATTAAATTTAAAAAAAAGAAAATATTTAGGTTGATAAATCGTTGTGTGAAGCAAGGAACTTTTACACGTATAAGATAGGCAATTACGATGACTCCGGCCCGCGGCCCAGTGACGTCACGCGGCTATTCTACATCTCTTAATATCTCTTAAAGTAATATTTTTTTTTACATCGTATTTTCACAAAATCATTTCATATAACCATAACTACAATAATTTAACATTTAAAAAAAATTTAAAGAATTTTTTTATTTGTGTTGTGTGCTCCTTTAATAATAATGGTAACGAAATAACAGACCGGGAGAATGGCCGAGAACATCGATCACAAAAGTCCATCGTTCATCACAGATACACCACAACACAAAAATATTCTGCTTATAATATAAACCCCTCAAGTCATAATCACTCATATAAATTTTTTGAATGATGACTACATTTATACTCAACGATCACTTACTCGGGAGATCAATAAGCACCAAGAAGCTACTTTTGTAGACCACGCAAAGCATCAACTTTCATTTCTTTTACATACAAAACTCATATCATTTAAATATCATTATTTACTGAAATGAATATTTTAAAATATGGGGATATATTTTATTTTACATTGTAATGTGTAGTATCATACATAAACATAAAAATTATTAACAATAAAAATACTAACTAGGTTAAGTAAACATGTATGTAACGATATATAGTATTACGTCTAAGTTCTAGAAGATGTAACAAAACAAAAACTAGGTTCAGCGATGATAACATATTGGTCAAAGTACCTTCTAGACAAATGTGGTGGTGGTGGGGGGGGGGAGCAGTGGTAGTGGTAGTGATTGTGGGCCTCGATTACCACCAGATACTGGTGTATATGAAATGTGTTAAAATAATATTATTTCTTTCTTTAATTATGTACGTCTAAGTGATCGGCGTATATGACGCGTCCTTAAGTTTTTCGTCATATCGTATTCATATATTATTATCATTGTTGGGTATATTATGAACAATAAAATATGTTGGTGGTTATTTTTTGTTATGACTTATGGACTACGTTAATCCAACGAATGATTTTTCGAATTTCGATAAAATAGAAAAAATATCATATTAATTACTAAAAATAATGATTTCAGACATTTTTTGACAACATTAAAAACATATTAACCGTAGAAACTAAAAATATTCTACTTATGTTATTGTAACTTAATCACTCAATAACATTATAGGTTTACTGCACAATAACGCTGAACATACATTTTCTAATGTTAGGAGTAGAAAAACGAAAATTTAAAATATGCATGATTTTCAATTAAAAAATGATCGGTGACAAAAAATTGAGAATCAATTAGTTGTGACGTAACAATACAAAAAAACAATTTATACAGATATTAAAAAAATGAATTCTCTATAGTATATATTGAGTACAACGCAGCCGGTTATTGTTGTATGTACCATGCCATGTACATCACGTAAAGCTGTACCGCAAAACTCGTTTGGTATTGACTTTAGGTCGACTAAAAGTTCGACAGTATCATAGTGTATAACCTAAGCCCTTATTGTAATTTTTTCTGGCCCCCGGGTGAAATACTAAAATGTATATAGTCGAGTCGCGATAACCTAAACCTCCATAACTCGCAAAACTTGACAACTCGAATTTTTTTTTATTCCCATATCAATTCTCATAACACTCAATGTATTATGAATCTTGATAACTGCAATCTAAAATTGTGATAAAAAGCTTAGTAAAAGTTTATTAAATCTGTTTTTATCAATTTTTTATAACTTTTACAAATAACTCGAAGTTTTGATTTAATTTTGATAAATTCGAGTTAGGTACCTCGAATAATACATATCTCGAAGTGTATTATTCTCACCCTTCAACTTCGAGTTATCGCGACTGGACTGTAATTTGTATATTATAGTATATATATGTATATTATATTTATATACATCACTTTTTAATTAGGTAGTTAGCGCATATTATTTTGTAGTTGACTCGTTAAAAGTAACTTTGTTGAAAATCATAAACTAAGAAATTCAAAATAATCCCGTCCAATCTAAATTATTTACAAACACTGTTGTGCCTACAATATACAACTACATATCCATCAATGCTCGTACCGATCTCATCAATCTTCATATCCAGCGTTAAAATCGGAAGATTACAACTATATTTAAAACGAAAACGTTCTATTCAATGTTGACACAGTAAATGATATTTTATTTTAATCTACTATTTCAAATTTCAAATTGCTTTGTTCGAGTGACAATCTATTTATTATATTAAATATTAGGTTATTAAATCTGGCATCAATACATATCAATCATCATATTCTTATTATATATCGTATATACAATATCGTCAGTACCGCCTTCCGTAGAACCTCGAGCTTTGCGACTTGAGGAACCAATTATTTGTCAAACAATAGATTGGGTTTGGTTAATACATTAATGATGAATTAGATGGATGATTTTAGTAATTATTAATAATTTTAATGTTATATTATATTTTAATGTTCTTATAACTTAATAATGTGTTATTAAACTACACGAGTTTATAATACAAAATTTGAAAAAGATATGTATTCCTTTATACTGATATTTACTATTTAGTAATGTGATGAAAATGTACCTGTTGTGATTATTTAATTGTATTAACTATTTATTGTGAACTTGAAACTCAACAAGACTTCTACATAACCTTGTTCAGTGGATACCATTATTTTCTTGAAGAATATTAAAAATTTTAAAAATAATTGTAAAATAGCATTTTAAAATACCGTATTATTGAAAAAATCTATTTATTCATTTCAATTAACATCGACATTGATGCATTTTTTTAATAGAAAAAATCAATAAGGAGTTTTCGGTACTTATTTTATTTAAACATAATATCTTGTTGTCCCTATACATAGTTACGATGCAGATGACGACAACTAACATAGGTTAGATAAGAAATAAAATATTTTGTGTATTGTATACGTATATCTATCGAAATAATTCGGATACTGATACAACTACTCATACATTTGTTTGTTAATTTTAGGTTTAATGTACCTGTACATTTTTAATTCATAAACAAAAAAAAAACCACTTAATTTTTGACATGAAATATTTACCCTTTTCTACTAATATTTTTTTTCTGAATTAAAATGAATAATAGGAATATTGGGTGCAAAATATTCAAAAAAATGATTGAAGTATCTATGTCTAATTATATTTGAAAACAAATTATTCATAAATAGTTACAAAAAATTTAATAATATAAACAATAGGTATACAATTTATGAACGACACGGGTAAATAGGTGTCGAATTACACTTCTTGACATATAGGGCATTACTCGTACAGCTACAACACTTTTAACTGGTGTATGAAAGAAAGAAAACTCCACTATAATGCCGGGCTGATTTAAATGCTTTAGGCGGGTTTGAAGCTCAAACTTCACAACCGAGTGGCTAGAATTTCGGTTAAACCGGAATTCGTTTTCCGTAACATATTTGACGAACTCCGGATCCCCGAAGTGCCCATAAATGTTTAGTAAGTCATCTTCCCATGGGCATCCTTTGTCTCTGCAATACTTAATGCACTCCACTTTTCCTCCCATCATTGCCATGGTAGATGTGTATTTATTCCACGGACAACCATTTTGTCGTGCGTAAGTCAAACACTCGATTTGTCCATATTTCGCAGCTTGGGTACAAGTGTCCATGTCCCAGGGGCAACCGTTATTGTGTAAGTACATAAGTCAGTCCAAATGACCCCTTTCCGCGGCTACCATGCTCGTGTACTCGTTCAAAGTACTGCCGTTCACGTGTGCGTATGCTAGGCATTCCAAGTGGCCCGATTTCGCGGCCTTGTAGCTCGCCGACTCATAATCTTCGGTCGAAGTAGACCACGGGACACCGATTGCGCGAGCGAACTTCATACAATCGATGTGTCCGAGGCTCGCAGCCGTTTCACACAGGTTGTCGATTATGTAGTCGTCGCCGAACTGCGATTTTGCGATGGGCTGCACTTTGGCGAACATGGATCGCCGGTCTTCAAGTGGCCGAAAGCGCTCGACGTCCGAATTCAGTTCCATAACTCTGAGGAGCGATTTGCAACAAATTTGTAAGTCAACGGGTAAAGTCGGCAGCTTGTCGTACATTTTCTGCTGAGTATCATTGCATGCGTTGTAGGCCAACTTCAGTAGACTGCAGGGTAAATTGAACTCGTTCGCAGCCATTGCGGTAGTGCTTTTTAATAAATTGACGGTGAATTGACAGGTATGTTAACCTTACTGTAAACATAAAAGCCAAAATATTAATCCATATCGACGGGATAGACATATAATACTCTTATATACTCCGTGCCATATATGACGACCAGAGAAGTGAAAACTCAAATAGTTGGGGCGTAAAAAACAAAACACAAAAAAGTATGCCTATAATGGCTGCAAGATGACTGTGATTTAAATTTTCAACCGGCGGATTATATGAACATATAAAATATTGCGATTTAAAAAATGCTTACAACCTTTTTCAAGTGTAAGATGAGTCACGGGCCACTAACCTCGCGTCGTGGGAAGCCGGCTTTGTATTAAATATTTTATTAATTGTATAAATTGTTCTTAAGTTTGTTGTGCTTAGCGAAATCGATAATAATATTGATTTTAACAGTGTAGGGCCAAATTATCTTAGTTTAATAAAAATAAAAGTGGCGGCTGGAAAGTATGATAGAAACCTAACCTAACGGGCGAGCTCACACACCCGCTAAATGAATGTTTACGTACTGTATGCACATGAAACAATATTTTATATTTAAAAAAGTTAGAGTTAGGGTATATTTTATTTTATTTTTTCGATTTTATAATTTCTATTTATTTTTATTATCTAATTGACTATAACTATTACTAATACTATTTACCACCGTATTTTAAGCAGTTTGCGTGTGTGTGTGTGTGTGCGTGTGTGTGTGTGTGTGTGTATGTGTATGTGTGTGTGTGCGCGCGTGTGCACGTGGTGTGTGTGTGTGTGTGTGTGTGTGCGCACGCGCGTAGTGTGTGTGTGTGTGTATGTTAATTTTTATAGCATTATTAGATTCATTGATAACATATATTTATAGGCTGTGAATATTGTTATTATTTTTCATTATTATTATAGGCAGCACCTTCTTATAGACTACATTGGTTGTTCTTCCGTTTGACGCAAGAATTACTAAGCTTGTAGGTGAACTAACTCTGGAGCATGCCGCATAAAATTGCCCATGTGTAAAGCAGTCATCACTCAAGTCAATCCCTAATATCTTCAACGACTGCCCGTATAGTCATTCGCTGAGCATGGGCCAAGGCTCGTTTTGGAAAATAACATTAACGGGTTCATACGTTATTTTTGAGTCATTGTGCAAAACCCATCATTTTAGAAAAAAAACTAACTTACTCCTAACTGTTTCTTTTATTCTAACAAAATAAAATATTTTAATATTATTATGTACTTACGGATAATAATTATTATGATTTTCTGAATGATGATTTGAATGTACCTGGCGTCACGGACGGTCACGTGCTGAACAACTACTGAACTGCAGCCTGTAGAGCGCAGCCGTGTAGTCATAGCAGAGATCTTTTTTGGCCTCCCCCACCATAAATTCGATGTGTCTGGCCATTGCGGGTTTTCTCTATAATGTTGTATATTATGATATCACAGCGTACATTTGGTCCAAATCCCAGCTTACTATGATTTTAAAATGCGTATTTTAAATTGGCCTGACGGTCTGTATAACAATATGACAATTTCTTCCACATAAAAAATAAAATATTATTTAATTATTTCTCGGAAACAAAAATACTCATGTAGAAGTCTATTCTTTAACTTACACAAAATTAATTAGTTAATAATTTATATAGAATAGCGGAAACATTTTCCCACAATATTTATAGTTGTTTATCAAAAAATGTAAACATTATGTAGGATAATCGTCGTATAGTCGTATATAACCATAGTGGTGAGGAGCAGGGACGGATCCATTGGATGGAAGGTGCCTAGACCTTCCCAAATACATTATTATCCAAATTCTACAGCTCCTGATATCGCTATATTTCAAATTAACGGATCGGGAGAATGGCCGAGAACATCGATCACAAAAGTCCATCGTTCATCACAGATACACCACAACACAAAAATATTCTGCTTATAATATAAACCCCTCAAGTCATAATCACTCATATAAATTTTTTGAATGATGACTACATTTATATTCAACGATCACTTACTCGGGAGATCAATAAGCACCAAGAAGCTACTTTTGTAGACCACGCAAAGCATCAACTTTCATTTCTTTTACATACAAAACTCATATCATTTAAATATCATTATTTACTGAAATGAATATTTTAAAATATGGGGATATATTTTATTTTACATTGTAATGTGTAGTATCATACATAAACATAAAAATTATTTACAATAAAAATACTAACTAGGTTAAGTAAACATGTATGTAACGATATATAGTATTACGCCTAAGTTCTAGAAGATGTAACAAAACAAAAACTAGGTTCAGCGATGATAACATATTGGTCAAAGTACCTTCTAGACAAATGTGGTGGTGGTGGGGGGGAGCAGTGGTAGTGGTAGTGATTGTGGGCCTCGATTACCACCAGATACTGGTGTATATGAAATGTGTTAAAATAATATTATTTGTTTATTTAATTGTGTACGTCTAAGTGATCGGCGTATATGAAGCGTCCTTAAGTTTTTCGTCATATCGTATTCATATATTACTATCATTGTTGGGTATATTAAGAACAATAAATTATGTAGGTGGGTATTTTTTGTTATGACTTATGGACTACGTTAATCCAACGAATGATTTTTCGAATTTCGATAAAATAGAAAAAATATCATATTAATTACTAAAAATAATGATTTCAGACATTTTTTGACAACATTGAAAACATATTAAATGTAGAAACTAAAAACATTCTACTTATGTTATTGTAACTTAATCACTCAATAACATTATAGCTTACTGCACAATAACGCTGAACATACATTTTCTAATGTTAGGAGTAGAAAAACGAAAATTTAAAATATGCATGATTTTCAATTAAAAAATGATCGGTGACAAAAAATTGAGAATCAATTAGTTGTGACGTAACAATACAAAAAAACAATTTATACAGATATTAAAAAAATGAATTCTCAATAGTATATATTAAGTGCAACACAGCCGGTTGTTGTAGGTACCATGCCATGTACATCACCCAAAGCTGTACCACAAAACTCGTTTGGTATCGACTTTAGGTCGACTAAAAGTTCGACAATATCATAGTGTATAACCTAAGCAATTATTGTAATTTTTTCTGGCCCTCGAGTAAAATACTTAAATATATATGTTACGGGCAAAAGTCGAAATCGGGCAAACCTCAGAAATGCCCGGGCAAAACGCGAACTGCCCACAATCCTTGGGCAAAATGTCATATTTCGGCTTTTGACCGGGCAAACCTAGTTATGACCAACCTAATTTGGGCAAAACCATATACTGACTTTTATTGTAATGGCAAAACCATAGTGTCTTATATACGTTCGGTAATATTAAATATAAATAATTTTAAAATAAATACAGTAGACGCCGCTTATAAGACTCACTTTGGGACCAGCACAAAGTGAGTCTTATAACCGAATGAATCTTATAGGCGAAGTGGAAAAAAAAATTAATTACGTATTTATAAATTTTATTTTACTACATATTTTGCTTTGATTTTAATACTTTAACACATATTACATATTACATACTTTATTGTTGAATAAATTTAATAATCCTGATAAAAAGAAACTAAAATTATAATAGGTAAATAATACATATAAAAATATTATAAAAATTATACATTAATAAAAAATTATAAAGGTTAGGTATATACGTATGTGTATTTATGTACCCGTAATTACGATAACTGTGCAGCCGCCAGATAATCAGATACCTCACTATAATAACGATAATCGTTGCGATAAATGTGAACTTTTATCTGCTATAAAAATTATTATACGTTATAAGGTACCAACAGAAACTAGGAATAATCAACACGAATATTATTTAATTTTTCAATACCAATTTATTTCTAAATTATAACCAAAAAAGTTTATTTTCTACTATTTATTTTACGAAATGTGAGTCTTATAACCGAAGCGTTGAGTCTTATACCCGATTTTTTTTTAATGTATTTTGATACGTCCGGTCCGTTCCAGACGATTTTGAGTCTAATAAGCGACTGAACAAATATAATTGAATAAACTTAATTAATACATTTAAACCCCACTTGAGCCAAACCGTAGCGTTTATAATCCTGGTTAGCTCGCTCAACACTCCCCAGCTGGCTTTGCGAATGACGTGGCTTCTCGTGTAGAATTTTTAAACCATCCCTGTGACAAAAATCACTATTTATATTTAATATTATCGAACGTATATAAGACACTACGGTTTTGCCATTACGATAAAAGTCAGTATACGGTTTTGCCCAAATTAGGTTGGTCATAACTAGGTTTGCCTGGTCAAAAGCCGAAATATGACATTTCGCCCAAGGATTGTGGGCAGTTCGAGTTTTTCCCGGGCATTTCTGAGGTTTGCCCGATTTCGACTTTTGCCCGTAACATATATAGTCGAGTCCCGATAACTCGAACCTCCATAACTGTCAAAAACTTAACAACTCGAATTTTTTTTATTCCCATATCAATTCTTATAACACTCAATGTATTATGAATCTTGATAACTGCAATCTAAAATTGTGATAAAAAGCTTAGTAAAAGTTTATTAAATCTGTTATTCCTGGATAGTGGATATAATATTATAATGTTTTATTTTTTTGAGTACTGTATAATAAAGATTAAATGAGTAGATAGAAACTGATTATTAGAGCATGCAAAATATAATAAATATGTATTGGTTAGTATGTGTCTACCTGTTGTGTCTATCGTGTGTATTTTTATACGTCTTTAACATGTCACAAAAACGAAAATTAAATCATTTAACTATAGTTGTCAGCTGACAAAGTTCATGCGATACAATTGGTGGAGAAAGGTAACCGGAAAAAACAAGACATCGCGAATGAATTTAATTTTCCACCAAATACGCTGTCAATATATTTAAAAAATAAGGTGGATATTTAAATAAAAAAGTTGAGGACAATAAATCTGACAATAAAAGGTCGAAACCAGCTGAATATCCAAATGTAGAGGTATGTTTATTCAAATGGCGTACTCAATGTAGAGATAAAAATATACATATAAGTGGACCAACACTAAAAGAAAAAGCAGAATATTTCGATTTTGTCAATAAACAGCCGAAAATTACAAATTAATTTTCTACTGTACCTAATAAATGATACATATATACATACTTATAATACCATTGTATCTATTTTAGTTTTTGTATAACATTTATATACATATTATATTGATCTCAATTTTTTATAACTTTTACAAATAACTCGAAGTTTTGATTTAATTTTGATAAATTCGAGTTAGGTACCTCGAATAATACATATCTCGAAGTGTATTATTCTCACCCTTCAACTTCGAGTTATCGCGACTGGACTGTAATTTGTATATAGTATATATATGTATAATGTATATTATATTTATATACATCACTTTTTAATTAGGTAGTTAGCGCATATTATTTTGTAGTTGACTCGTTAAAAGTAACTTTGTTGAAAATCATAAACTAAGAAATTCAAAATAATCCCGTCCAATCTAAATTATTTACAAACACTGTTGTGCCTACAATATACAACTACATATCCATCAATGCTAGTACCGATCTCATCAATCTTCATATCCAGCGTTAAAATCGGAAGATTACAACTATATTTAAAACGAAAACGTTCTATTCAATGCTGACACAGTAAATGATATTTTATTTTAATCTACTATTTCAAATTTCAAATTGCTTTGTTCGAGTGACAATCTATTTATTATTTTAAATATTAGGTTATTAAATCTGGCATCAATACATATCAATCATCATATTCTTATTATATATCGTATTTACAATATCGTCAGTACTGCCTTCCGTAGAACCTCGAGCTTTGCGACTTGAGGAACCAATTATTTGTCAAACAATAGATTGGGTTTGATTAATACATTAATGATGAATTAGATGGATGATTTTAGTAATTATTAATAATTTTAATATTATATTATATTTTAATGTTCTTATAACTTAATAATGTGTTATTAAACTACACGAGTTTATAATACAAAATTTGAAAAAGATATGTATTCATTTATACTGATATTTACTATTTAGTAATGTGATGAAAATGTACCTGTTGTGATTATTTAATTGTATTAACTATTTATTGTGAACTTGAAACTCAACTAGACTTCTACATAACCTTGTTCAGTGGATACCATTATTTTCTTGAAGAATATTAAAAATTTTAAAAATAATTGTATAATAGCATTTTAAAATACCGTATTATTGAAATATATTATATTTTTACAAATTTTAAACTGAACGAAAGTGGAACCTTTAATTAATTACATTTGTATAATATTAATTTATTGCTTCTCAAAGATTATAGTCGCATTAAAATTAAAAATTATTGAACTAAGAATTTATATTCCTTACCTAATTACTACTTACATTAGTATTCTGTTGTCTTTATATGAAAATTACTGTACAATTTATAGAAGATATTTTTTGACTTGAGCCAAAATTGTTTGTTCCT
The DNA here is from genome assembly GCF_001856785.1 of Myzus persicae. NCBI lineage: Eukaryota > Metazoa > Arthropoda > Insecta > Hemiptera > Aphididae > Myzus > Myzus persicae. Next base: position 62,847 of record NW_019101761.1, on the reverse strand, counting down.
TATTTCTTTATAGCAAAACCTTCAGTACGAATTTCTGAATTACAGTAATTACTTACCTCGCACGGAATAAAATTTCAAATATTTAAATACTCATACATATTATTATGTATTATAAAGCTTTAGTCCAACAGTTTTACACCATTAAATTTTTTTTTTTTTTTTTGGGGGGGGGGGAGCTGACGAAAATATGTTCGTATATTATACATCTAACAGTCGGACATGCTGAGTACTAACAATAATAATATGTCCTGTCGCCGAAATACATCGCTAAGTACATTAACAAAGACAAACAAAACACTGTATTTTATGTATATTTCATTTAATTGTTGGTGGACTGCAGGTTAGCCGAGCAAATTCTAAGAGTGTGTGAGTGGTGAGTGTGTACGTGTAACTTGAACTTATGGTTTACAAACGTAAGTAACTCGAAAAAATAAATAGTAATAGTCTTGTACAGTTGTACGTATTTTCTATAAATAATTTATTAAGTAAAAAATAATGATTTTACGGTCCCGTTGGTCCTACTACTAAAAAGGGTAAGATAAAATAATGATAATCAATTGCCTGCTATTGGGTACAATGAATTTATATATTAAGCAACAATAATAAATTAATAATATCTCACGAAATTAGTTGGCGCACAGCCGGCCAGCTGCTATACCAGCCTATACCAGGACCTAATTTTAGTTGTTTAATATTCAATCACAAAATAATCGTGTTCACAAAGGGAGTAAACTAAAAAAAGTATAATACTTTTGTTGCCGAACGTTACAGAAATTTTAAATTTATTTTTATATTTTTTCTAAAAAAATAAATGTCGATAAAAATTTTTACCAACAAAATCCTTGCCACTCATACATATGTGCCCCAATCAACCTTCCTCTCCCCTCAAAGTACCTGGCTAATAAGCTCAGGAGTTGAACATTAAATTCGAATGAAAAAAAAAAAATAATAATATCAATTTGAGTTGTTTTGTTGTAATTTAATGTTATATATATATATTATTCACGAGTACTTGAAACTTTAAAACTTTAAAGTATATTTTTATATTTTATGCCTACAAAGATATTTTAACATTCAATATTTTCGGAAAACATCAATTCAACTTACTATGTATTACCAATTGTAACATATATTACTTTATTAGGAATAATATCATACAATATACTTACCTTGTAGGTGATAATATATACTAGGCCGTCGGCTGATTCATTCAGAATCGTTTTTCGTATAGAATGGTCAGTGATAATATGATTTAATTTAATTTATCTAATATTTATTGGTGATCCACTCGACACCTTATTTAATATATACAGCAGAATGGTACTAACATTTTATTATCTATTTATTCATTTCAATTAACATCGACATTGATGCATTTTTTTTAATAGAAAAAATCAATAAGAAGTTTTCGGTACTTATCTTATTTAAACATAAAACCTTGTTGTCTCTATACATAGTTACGATACAGGTTACGACAACTAACATCGGTTAGATAAGAAATAAAATATTTTGTGTATTGTGTACGTATATCTATCGAAATAATTCGGATACTGATACAACTACTCATACATTTGTTTGTTAATGGTAGGTTTAATGTACCTGTACATTTTTAATTCATAAATAAATAAAAACCACTTAATTTTTAACATGAAATATTTACCCTTTTCTACTAATATGTTTTTTCTGAATTAAAATGAATAATAGGAATATTGGGTGCAAAATATTCAAAAAAATGATTGAAGTATCTATGTCTAATTATATTTGAAAACAAATTATTCATAAATAGGTACAAAAAATCTAATAATATAAACAATATGTATAAAAATTTTCAATAATACGGGTACGTCGGAGTCGAGTTCCTCTTCTCCTCGACATATCGAGCCTAACTCGTACAGCTGCAACACTTTTAACTGGTGTATGAAAGAAAGAAAACTCCGCTGTAATGCCGGGCTCATTTAAATGCTTTAGGCGGGTTTGAATCTCAAAGTTCGCAACCGAGTGGCTAGAATTTCGGTTAAACCGGAATTCGTTTTCCGTAACATATTTGACGAACTCCGGATCCCCGAAGTGCCCATAAATGTTTAGTAAGTCATCTTCCCATGGGCATCCGTTGTCTCTGCAATACATAATGCACTCCACATCTCCTCCCATCAAAGCCATGGTAGACGTGCATTTATTCCACGGACAACCATTTTGTCGTGCGTAAGTCAAACACTCGATTTGTCCATAGTTCGCAGCTTGGGTACAAGTGTGCATGTCCCAGGGGCAACCGTTATTGTGTAAGTACATAAGGCAGTCCAAATGACCCCCTTCCGCGGCTACCATGCTCGTGTACTCGTTCAAAGTACTGCCGTTCACGTGTGCGTATGCTAGGCATTCCAAGTGGCCCGATTTCGCGGCCTTGTTGCTCGCCGACTCATAATCTTCGGTCGAAGTAGACCACGGGACACCGATTGCGCGAGCGAACTTCATACAATCGATGTGTCCGAGGCTCGCAGCCGTTTCACACAGGTTGTCGATTATGTAGTCGTCGCCGAACTGCGATTTTGCGATGGGCTGCACTTTGGCGAACATGGATCGCCGGTCTTCAAGTGGCCGAAAGCGCTCGACGTCCGAATTCAGTTCCATAACTCTGAGGAGCGATTTGCAACAAATTTGTAAGTCAACGGGTAAAGTCGGCAGCTTGTCGTACATTTTCTGCTGAGTATCATTGCATGCGTTGTAGGCCAACTTCAGTAGACTGCAGGGTAAATTGAACTCGTTCGCAGCCATTGCGGTAGTGCTTTTTAATAAATTGACGGTGAATTGACAGGTATGTTAACCTTACTGTAAACATAAAAGCCAAAATATTAATCCATATCGACGGGATAGACATATAATACTCTTATATACTCCGGGCCATATATGTCGACCAGAGAAGTGAAAACTCAAATAGTTGGGGCGTAAAAAACAAAACACAAATGAGTATGCCTATAATGGCTGCAAGATGACTGTGATTTAAAATTTTCAACCGGCGGATTATATGAACATATAAAATATTGCGATTTAAAAAATGCTTACAACCTTTTTCAAGTGTAAGATGAGTCACGGGCCACTAACCTCGCGTCGTGGGAAGCCGGCTTTGTATTAAATATTTTATTAATTGTATAAATTGTTCTTAAGTTTGTTGTGCTTAGCGAAATCGATAATAATATTGATTTTAACAGTGTAGGGCCAAATTATCTTAGTTTAATAAAAATAAAAGTGGCGGCTGGAAAGTATGATAGAAACCTAACCTAACGGGCGAGCTCACACACCCGCTAAATGAATGTTTACGTACTGTATGCACATGAAACAATATTTTATATTTAAAAAAGTTAGAGTTAGGGTATATTTTATTTTATTTTTTCGATTTTATAATTTCTATTTATTTTTATTATCTAATTGACTATAACTATTACTAATACTATTTACCACCGTATTTTAAGCAGTTTGCGTGTGTGTGTGTGTGTGCGTGTGTGTGTGTGTGTGTGTATGTGTATGTGTGTGTGTGCGCGCGTGTGCACGTGGTGTGTGTGTGTGTGTGTGTGTGTGTGTGTGTGTGTGTGTGTGTGTTAATTTTTATAGCACTATTAGATTCATTGATAACATATATTTATAGGCTGTGAATATTGTTATTACTTTTCACTATTATTATAGGTAGCACCTCCTTATAGACTACATTGGTTGTTCTTCCGTTTGTGGCAAGAATTACTAAGCTTGTAGGTGAACTAACTCTGGAGCATGCCGCATAAAATTGCCCATGTGTAAAGCAGTCATCACTCTAGTCAATCCCTAATATCTTCAACGACTGCCCGTACAGTCGTTCGGTGAGCATGGGACAAGGCTTGTTTTGGAAAATAACGTTAACGGGTTCATACGTTATTTTTAAGTCATTGTAAAACTAACTTACTCCTAATTTTTTTTTTTATTCTAACAAAATAAAATATTTTAATATTATTATGTACTTACGGATAATAATTATTATGATTTTCTGAATGATGATTTGAATGTACCTGGCGTCACGGACGGTCACGTGCTGAACAACTACTGTACTGCAGCCTGTAGAGCGCAGCCGTGTAGTCATAGCAGAGATCTTTTTTGGCCTCCCCCACCATAAATTCGATGTGTCTGGCCATTGCGGGTTTTCTCTATAATGTTGTATATTATGATATCACAGCGTACATTTGGTCCAAATCCCAGCTTACTATGATTTTAAAATGCGTATTTTAAATTGGCCTGACGGTCTGTATAACAATATGACAATTTCTTCCACATAAAAAATAAAATATTATTTAATTATTTCTCGGAAACAAAAATACTCATGTAGAAGTTTATTCTTTAACTTACACAAAATTAATTAGTTAATAATTTATATAGAATAGCGGAAACATTTTCCCACAATATTTATAATTGTTTATCAAAAAATTAAAAATGTAAACATTATGTAGGATAATCGTCGTATAGTCATATATAACCATGGTGGTGAGGAGCAGGGACGGATCCAGGGGGGGGGCAAGGTGCCCAGACCTTCCCAAACACATTATTTCCCAAATTCTTTAATAATTCTACAGCTCCTGATATCGCTTTATTTCAAATTACACGAATGTTCTGATAATATATTATATTATTATATATGTAAGTATCATTGTGGATTGCACAAACTAAGTTAGTCCCCCCCCTCCCCATTGACACAGTTTATTTAAGCCATTAAAGATGTTAATATATTATTGATATTATATATTATAAAGTACCACGGTTTGGTTAGGTTAAAAAATAAGTGAAAAAAATATATCGGCGGTACGACCGTGTATATTATCACGAAACAGGAGATGCCTATTTTAACAGTGTAAATGTTGGGGTTTTTTTTTAAGCGGACCTAACTAATCTATCTACTGATCTACTTAAGCAATTAATACCTAAATAATTGGAAAAAATCAAACGAATTGTGCGGATGATCTTTTCACAAAAATTTTCGAAATCCTAATGTTAGGAATTAAGTAATTAAAGGAAACTTGCAAACATTTTAATGAGAGATTATAATTCAATCTGGAATCATGGCGGCCGCATCTCGCGTTTTCTCACCAACCGGTTCCCTCTCCATTTCGTGTACTCAATACAAATTTATTGCCATCTCACATTCGCGTATTTATTATTTATTTAATTTCGTTATCGACTATCGCTTATTAAATTAAATTATATTTTCTAAGTTATAATATAAGACAGTGTGTTATTACTTATTACCATGTTCGAAATTGTAAACATGCCAACTAAAGTACACAAACAAAGAATGCAAAATAAACATAGTGATAAAATAAATTAATAAAAAATAAGTATAGATATAAAAGGGTACCATCCACGGTATAAATAAAATATATATATATAAGAAACACTACCAAAAAACGATGTAGGTTGCGTGCCGCCCCAAAGGCACACCAGCAAAAACGGCGCTTACTCGCTGTTCATTTTTCTGAGGTGGGAGAAAAAAATGAATTGATCGGCCGTCGTCCTGTCTGCCGATCTCAAACCGTTTTTCTTTCAAGAACAGCTGACGGGCGATAGAAGGGGCCTAAGTGCTCGGGGTTCATTTTTATGTATACAACTTCAATACACTTTTGGCATTAGATAAAGGTATAGTAGTGCGAGAATACCTTAACCTTTAGTCTTTGCCACTGGAGGAAGGTGGTGAGCGGGTGTGCGACAGTCTCATAGCCGCACCGCCTTTATTTGACGAAGACCTGAAGCCCGCGGTATAAGTTGCCTTATCACACGTTGCAATCTTAATGTACATGCTTGGTATATATATATATCGAATTGTGAATTTATTTGCGTTGGACGTCACATTCTACTAAAAATACATATCTTATACCTACTATATTATTTTAAAAAAGGCTTAACTATTGAATATCAGATTTAATGATGTCATTGATTTTTTCAACACTCGGGGTCTTCTTCAGCATCAACACATATCTTGTTTTCTAAATAAAATTTTTATAACTCGTCGAAAATGAAATTTTACATTAATTTTTCTAATTTACTAATTTACTATACAAATTACGGATGAGTAAATAATCAAAAATTATTTTAAAATATGCAAAATAAATCAATAAATATTAAAAATATGCACAAATAAAAAAAATTAAAAATGTGCAAAAATATGCAGCGTAAAGCTTTAAATCCAAACATTACAGCACATATCTGTACTGAATCAGAATTATTCTTTTAATTTCCCGAACAAATACATGAAGTCCCGAGCCCTGGAAATGAGTATCACGTCCTTATCTAATATGAAGTAATATTCACGCGCTTATTGTTAAGAGGATGTCAACTATTAGCTATGTTGCGTTTGGCAAATACGAGTATCTGAATACCATATTATAATATAGCTACATTTGTGATCCTTAAAGGTGCCTGCGAGTCGAAAAAACAATGTTTACGATACAAAACGATATAAAACAATCTTACATAAAGCATAGCTATTTTAGTTGTACCATTTTATTTAATTATTATGTTTCGACGCATATGGGGTTTTCCGTTCAATTTTTTTTATAAATGCATGTGCCAGGCTGTCAAAAAGGGTTCATTGAAATATAATATATAGTTAACGTTCTCTTCACGGTCGAAATGAGATTATCTCATTCACATTGTATCCCGGGAATCATATCGACAAAATGTTCCCGGATCCAAGACGTTTTTGTTGTGTTCTTGAAGCAAAAAAAAAAGACACCAAACATAGTTCTACACTCACTACAATATATATCGTTGTAAGCCAGAAACTGTCATAGTATTAAGTTAAAAATATTGTGTACTCCGCTCAGGCTTATAAAATTTGAAGTCTTATTGAGCGTTCACACATTTCTAAAATTCAAAATAAATACATTCAACTAAGACGTTTAAAATCACTAAAGTACTAGGATTCCTAAATAATTGTATTAAAGCGCAATCAAGTACAAAGAAAGTAGGTACTTATACGAGTAATAACAACTGTAATTATTTCTGTTAGAAGGTTAGGTTAGGTTAGGTTATTGACATATTAAAAGCATTGTTTTGTAAAACATATTTAAATGAATAATTATCAGTAAAGTAGGTTCAGTAAATTTGAACCGCAGAACAATTTTTTTATTAAAATAATTTTCAGTTCAGTAAAGCTATTAACTAAAACACGTAGATATTCAATTGTTTTCTTTTTGAACATATGAAAATTAAAATGAGAGTAAATAATAATATTATTTAGTTGTTATCGTAATCAACGGATGGCATATTATGATCAAATTCACACCATAATATTTTTGATATTTAGTTAAGTGAAAAATTGATGTACTTATGATTTAGTTACAATGGTAAACGTTGTAGTGAAATTCCAATGAAAAAAAATGTAATATTAAGGGTTGAAAAATAAATTAATGACGTCATCATATAACCCGATCTCAAGGCCGCCGCCCATATCTTACGTCTAATGGTGGTACTGCCATCGTCGAAGAATAAAACATAAACATTGTTTTTATGCATCTTATACCCAGCAAAACGATCAGATACAATGCGATATAAAATGTATCAGTAGATTAATATTACTTAACTAAATATTAATTTTTCACTTGCCAATTAATAATATTCAACCTTACGTTAAAGTACAGATTGGATATAAGGGACGTCTTCGATGCGTTTGGAGGGTAAACAGCGGACAGTTGCCCCACCTTACACCTTGTGCTTTTTTTAATTTTTAAGCCTTTAATAATACTATGAACGTTATGTGAGGTATTTTAGTGGTTGTAGGGGGAGGGGCATGTTTGTGCTTAGTTTCCGTATTTGCTCATACATATAGAAAAACCTTTACTGTTAATACAATTTTAAAAAAAAACGTTAAAATACTTGTTTGCGCCGAGTAAAATTACAAATTAATAAATTTGGCAATTCTTGTTCCACTTTTTTCAGAATTGTAACTGTTAGAATAAAATAAATTACAATTATTCTGGTGTTGTTAAAAATTTTATTTTTCGTCATTAGTAAAGGAATGATAAGTCTTAAGGGACAAAGCATAATACAATTGACTGTAAAACAATATTGTATAGTGTATGAATTAAGCTTAAATTTTTTCTACTATTTTGAAATGTGAACAAAATATACAAGTGTGTTACTCAGATTCCAGCCAAACGGCCGTTAAATTCACCGCTATTATAAACTAAGGGGAGGTATTCAATGTAAATATAGAAATTAATTAATATTATATGAATAATAATTATTGGTTGTCATTGACCCTAGCTATGGAGAGATATGGTCTACATCCCATGTTTTATTAACCCGATACTGTGATTCATAGCTAACTTATATCTACCCAACAAATGTGCAAACTTTGCGCATTCAGTAGTTGATTTATTTATGTTAATCTTATAGGAGTTCGATCTTTTCCCATACACTAGCTCGTTTTATATACATTACTCTGAAAATAGTTAGTATCAATATACATAAATAATCTCAGTTCGACGATACGTTTTCGTGGCCTTACATGTGTAGAGCAGCGAGGTCCGTCTTTGCGTGTGGTGTGAGTCTCGGCGGGCGTCGGTCGTCGAACACAAGGGGTGGTATGCGTGGTGGTGGTGTTTTCAAGGACGAGGCGGCGTTATTATTCTCAACACGTTGGAAAAAAAACTACTCTCACGCACAACTAACCATTTATTGTATTGCACCCTTTTGTCGCGAATGCTCTAAACGCGTCCAAGTATTGTTAAATGGTTTATCCCGGCTCTGGACATAATACCATTGTGAGATAGTAAAAATTATATATACACAATATAATAATATACTCATTGGTGATATATTATGTTTCCAACAAATGCAACAGGTTCTATATTATTTGTATTCTTGGTGTGGGCTGCAACGGGCTAACTATCACTTATAATAATATTGTAAACCTATATTGTTTTAATCGTACAGCATTGAACGAAATAATGCTATTGTGTTGTCAGCAAAATATCATAAGAGGACGCCATACTAGAATGTGCTGTTTCCATCTTACAAACGTACAATATAGAAAAACTGCCTTGCGCGGAATAGAAATATTCAAGCTATAGTCCAAGCTAAGTAACCAAATTTTTATCCTATTAAGAGGAGAACATTTCCTGTGCAACGCCGTTTTTATTTTTTCGATATCACAAATACAGAAAAAGTAATTCAAGTTTGTAATGATGAATTTTTAAACAATAAGAACTGAAGATAAAAAATAAAAATAAAATAATAATATTAACTATTAAAGATATTGAAAAAATAAAAATGATGTTGCACAGTAAAAAATTCTTTTGTTTATTATGTGAAAATTTAGTTGCTTGCTTTGACTACAGCTTGAGTGGTTCTATTTCATGCAAAACAATTTTTGCTATGTTGTACGTTAGTAAGACGGACACAACACTCTTAATATAATATTATTATAATTATAGTTTATATATGAATACGTGAAGTTAGTTGGACTTAAATTTGTAATGCTACGAGCCTGTAAACTATAATACCATCAGACGGAGACAACAAAATATATTCACCCCATGATGATATTATCTCTTTATTTACACGCCGCATACCTGACGGTCGTATATATAAAACATATTTTGTATAATATTATTGTAATACTCTGAAAAGAAATAATATATATATTATAAATTAATTTTATCGCTGTATAGTGTATATGTATAATATATTGCGGACCCTCTCTCGTAATAGGTTATACCTACTTACGGCTTTTATCGGATCGACCGTGTGATCAAATTATATTCAACTGTCGGCCGCTCGTCGCTTATATAAACGACCCGAAAATAAATTACCTACCACCAGTGCACCGGTGAGATACATACATGTGCGTGAAGGGGGTGTATATAATCCGTTATCCTTTTCCTTCTGTGAAGCTATGACGAGCTGCCGCCGCCGAATACAACTCTTACACAAGCACTCTCATGTCAATACGTCGTATAAAATAATTTTGATCTAAAACTATTGTTTTAAGTGTTATTTTGAGTTTAAAATAATGAGTTCATTACAGTTTATACTAGCAAAGCACTAATACGAGGACGCATATACTTTACATATAAATATACAGTATTAGGGTTTGAGATGTATCCCTTATTTATTGAATAATATAATAATCGTTGGAATATCAGTTATAATTTATTGGACAAAAAAAATTCATAATTTAAATTTAAATTAAATTAACTTATGTCCGGTATGTTGAACTGTATAGATGATGTGAGGGAGCATAGCCCCCATGGGCCACTTTGGGGTAAAACATTTTAGCACTCCCAAGTTTCAGACAGCATATGCGCCTATGTGTGTACCTGTACTTGTTACCACCATCACTTGCGTAAGTGCTAAAACGTATATGCAAAATACCTGTGTTGTGTTAATGCGATTAGTGATCTCTACAATCAAGTACGAAAAGTTTTTATCGTATAAATTATGAAACTATGGGGTGGTGGTTTCACGGAATATAGTTTTTCCCGAATTTCAGTATCTTTCCAGAGTCGATATTTTTTTGTTCCTACTGCGGTCATTGCACTATTACTATGTAAGGCATCATATAATATTATAGGCGCCATGTAGACGGTGGAAGGCAATTTATATATATGACATAGATGTATACGAGGACTGCAACGTGATAAATGTAACTGCGTATTACCTATATATTTTTATTGTGATCATGGATTTCGGATAAATACGACTGACGGCGACGCAGAGTCGAACACCACCGCGTCCTACGAACAATATATAATAATATAACATAAATCTTACAACCGGTTCCTCCATTGTTCACACCCGTTTCCAAGAAATCGAAAAGGTTTTTCACCCTACTATGTAAAATTAACAATGTCAACCAGAGGTTCTCAAACAGTGGATCTCGAGTCAAAAGTATGTAGCAAGCATATTTTTGGTGGGTTGCCTGCAACGAACACAGTAGTAATGATCTGTAACGATATCATCAGAGTGATATTATTGGGCACGGGCTGTCGTGTCATTATATAGTATAAACACATTTATAATTATAATTATTAGCATAACCTTATTACTACTTAGGATATCATATAATATCGAATGTTTGTATAAACATTTATTGTATCGTTTAAAAACTTTGAAATGTAAATCGTTAATACTTTTTATACTTCTTCAAACGTGATAGGGTTCTAGGACGTTTCCAACCATGCCACCACCTCCTCCCCCTCCCCTCCCTACATAAAAAAAATATTAAAGAATAATATACAGTGCAAATCAATAAATGTAGTAATGATCAAACTAATATAATAATGTTTTAATTAAGAAGGTTACCCGCCGATTGGTGTCACAATAATATGAGAAATTTATAGCACTATGCGCACACAGTTTTAATGAAAATAAATAGAATGACATATACAATCAATAATAATAATCAACTGAGGAACGCCCAAAATACAAAATATATAATAATAGTGTATCTAGCATACAAATGATCCGTCCATAAGAGGGAACTTACAATGTATATAAATACATGACCAACGTTACCACTGACCACGACAAATGTGACAAGACGATGGCTGGTTGCAGGAAAATGCAGCTGAACTGAGTGCTCGGCGCTGGTAATGCGACTGAGACTTGAGACGACGGATAACGGAGACATGCAAATAGTATTTCTGTCGGACACTCGAATGTACGTACGTCGTCGATAGTTTGCGCGATTTGCAACACGCTATTATTCTCGTGACGTTTACAACGACGAATCACGGCACTTGAAATACGCGCGGAAAAGCTCGGCGAAGTCCGACACTCCGAACGCCGAAAGGGAACAGGAACAACGACGAACAATCGGTCGGTGGTGGTGTCCGCTGCGACTGCGCCACGAAGCGGCAGCGTCGACCACCTTGCGATCTTTCGTCTTTTTTTTTTTTATTAATATAAAGTTTTCCTGACAGTCGACATCATCTAAACCTAGGTGTAAAGAATTAATTATTTTTTAACATTTATAAATTAGATCACAATTATGGTATAAATAGTTGAAACTATGGTTTAAAATATATAGAAAAGGATAAGATTGTGAAACATTAACAGACAATAAAAATAATAAAATATAAAACAATGTTTACATAATAATAGTAGATTAATGATTTAGGACGTCGTGTGGGCGGCCGCGTTGGAGTCTGCGACTGTTTGGTCGGGTGAATCGCTGAAGCCTGAAGTACTGTGGACCACTTGCTTTAGATAAATTGTTAAAGAAGCTTACCGATAATTCTTTTATGTAGTTTTTGATAGTGTCTTTCGTCTTACAGACGCACTGCCATAGGGGAACCGGTTGATCAGGTGGCGGAATACATATCAGCGTTCGAACTAGTTAAGATTATTTGAGTTTCGTTAATCAACTGTTACCCATTAATTAATTGGGTGGTGAATATATTAAGCGAATGATTGTCGTCGATAAATTACAGTGTATTACGGGTAAAATCAAAGATCCTATTTTCCAACATATTATGTGAAAAAAAATATATATTGATTCCGAAGGGGGGGGTCTTAATCCAGGTGTGTGGCCTCCAGTAACTGGAAAAAAAGCCCTGGAACGGCACTCGAACGGCACGGGGGAAAGGTCCAAATATCACGTGACAGATGTACCTACTGTTATATAAAAAATATACCTATGTTTTATTGAAATAAAATAACAATCTTTCCCATATATATCCAGACATTAATATAATATTATTATAAATGTATTTTGTAGTTAACTACTAAATGGTACCAGAATATTTTATAAATAAAAATGTATTTACAAGTATAAATTTATAAAATGAGTTTTGTATTTTAGGTCCTGAGTGTAGACAGCGAAGGATCTAAGATTATTTTATGGGGGGTGCTAAGGGACAACAATTAATTTGCTCACATTTGCCTTTTTTACAACCCATTTGCACACAAAACCACAACTCATTTTTTTATGATTTAAGAACAGTAGAAAGCTTTTTTCAAATAAATTTAAATACGTATGTACTCATAGCTCATACAACATTTAATACCATCAAAGGTGGGCATTAATTAGTTAGTTAATTTTTACATCAACTCCTCTAGCTTAATTGACAGTTTACATAACTTAATTTTCTTCAGTTAATTTTAAAATAATCCATAAAGTTAACCATTTTTTTTAATTTTTCGTTTTTATGGTTTTATGCGTAAATATTAACACCCAAATAAAAATAAAACAAAAATAATTTAATACTTTAATAGTACAAACATTTCTGTTATTTTTCTTGATTGATAAAATAATTTTGTAAATACACATATTTTAATAGATTAGATAGGCATATTATCATGAGTATTATACTCGTATAATATTGCTATTTGATATAAAAAAAACTTATATTTGTTAAATTATTAAATATTAATTAGGATGTATTGGTTTAGTTTAAATATTTAATAATTATGTAAAGTAAAATAGGTACTTACACTGAACATTACGTCGAAAGTTTAATAAAACAAAGGAATTCGGTTTAATCATATTCTGGTGTCGTAGACTGGCAGGCTTAAAAATGTTTCCTGAGCTCTTTAGTTTAGCATATTATTTTTGGCCACCATTCACAATTTTAATGAATAAAAAAAAAATGTAATTACCATTCCAATCACTTTTACAATACTAGGTCATTGTAAATACATTTATTAATTATTTATTGGTATGCGTTTGATTTAGATTAAACTTTGTCTAACACAAATCACGTACTTTTCGAGCACCAAGCACAGAGGTCGCGATTATAACGCGTACATTACTGATGGATGAAAACTGAAGGAAAACCACAATTAAAAATAATTGTTGTGCTTTCAGTTTAAGAGTTTACTGTCCAGTCTCGTGTAGTCAAGTGGGACTCGCCTGAGACAATCAAAATGTACAAGCTCGTTTTAATTGTTCACAATTCAAATGAGTCACCACAAGCTAAAGTTAAGGTCTAGTATTCTGTAACTCCATAATGATGGCAAGACTTTTTTAGTAATCAAAATGAATGTGTTTAATGTTCCAAAAGTGGCAATTCAATTTTTCTTTCTGGTACCAATTTTGTTAAGAAATGTCTCTAGCCTACTTAAAAATACATGTTGTGTATAGAACTTATTTCCCAGGAAGTAGCTTGACAAGGGGGGAGGCACCATGGCACCCCCTCTGGATCTGCTGCTGAGTAGAGCGATTAATGAATTGTTATATACAGGTGTGATTTTATTTCTTTTGGTTATCACTAGGGAACGGATTTTATACTAAATACATATTTTTTATTGGGATGAGATATATTTAATCTGAAAAAGATGTGTACTATACAGATAATTCTAATTGAAATAAAATCAAATTAAGCTTTAATGTTTTTACATGTTTTGGTATAAACACTTATTTTTACAAATTTGGTAAATATTTCGTTATTTTGGATTTTCTCCTATTTTTTTCGTAGATTTTCGACAAACACTGTCTGCTTTATCTAAACGACGTCCATATATCCATTACCACTATTAAATACACTGTTGATAAGTTAAATAGGTACCTACCGTGAAAGTCTACAATAACAAGATTAGTAATTTTTGACGACGACTAAAACATACTCTACGTCTACGTAATTTAAATTGAATTTACATACCTATATGCTGTAATAAATCACTATAATATATGCTGTCGATAAGTACCTACCTAGGTCAACTCTTTAAAGGAGTATAAATTAGTATAATGATAGTATGTCTGGACTCTAGTTCAGGTAGAATTTATATTATAACTGTTATTTTTTTGTCTTCGTACATATAGAATTTGTGTCGTTTTTAAATATCTAACTGCTTAAAATGTCTAAAGTTGCAAGTTCATTAAATTTATAAGGTGCGTACTTGAAATAATCAAACTCTTCAGAGCCAAATTTAAATATTATTGTAAACATTTAGAAATCATTGAACAAATAATTTCAAATCTAGAAACTACCATCGTCATTTATAAAGCTAACAATTTGATGGAAAATGTTAATTTAAAAAATAATTGAAAATACATTGCACCCACGAATTTTGGTTTTATGGTACATACATTAAAACAACTTTTATTTATTATTATTGTTATTAATATACTTAAAATTTGTAAATTTAATTCAAGGTTCTTAATAAGTTTCGCTAACAAGAACTACTAAAATGTTTTGATGCACTCGTAACTCAAAAACAGATACTGAAAGATACTTAAAAAATGTTGATCTATTTATAGACATTTGTGATTTTCAATTATTAAAAGTTTTTTTTCATAAAATGTGTCGATAAAAATGTTTTCTCAAAAACGTAATTCAAGATAACAAATAAAGACGTTTTGATGGCTGTATAAAAATATTGAAAATACATATGCTCATTTTTCAGTGAAACATTTGACAACATGCCTACATCAAAACGATGATCCGAAAAATATTCATAAAATAAATATTAATACAGGAAATACCTTTGTCGATACTGAAACCCTATCAGTCAATTTATGGATAGGTATTTAAAATGTTTAACAAATTAAGTTATATTATTATTTATTATAAATTATAATATTCGGTACCCAATTGAAGTAGAATTAACGTCTTTAAAGTATCCAAGTGAAATGGTTTTACTGCTAACTCCTACTTAGACAATCATAACACCTATAATATATTATTATAAAAAAAGATAGATTTTATACAGTAATAGAAAATAATAAAAATAATATACGCGCAGACTATATTATTGGAGACCAATAATTACGAAATACCTTGTATCATAATATTCTAAAATGTCTTTTATACAAAAAATATTATTACAATATAAACATGTATGAACCACAAGGTAATTAAATAATTATTTATTTCGCAATGTATTATTACAACAGACATATGACTACTTTTAAATAATATTTTAAAAAAACATTGAATTTCGGATAGTAGGTATGTGGTGACATGAAAATTATATTTTGGAAACGTATTTGAATATCAGAGGTATTGAACTTTTACCATTTTAAATGTTTATTGTGGTTATTTGATGGAAACATTTATATGCATGTCGAAGTCATCGCCAAGTAATAAACATATGAACCTATTGGCCTATCGGTCCAATATGTAAATTTTTATGAATAGATTAATTTAGAATAAATTACTTAATAATATATCGGTGTATTATGTTTATCTAATTAGTCATCGCCATACCATTTTTAATCACCATCTAATATTTTATTTTAAAGTATAACTACTATAACCATTTAATGTTACTATCAACGGTAAAATCATTGTTAAAATTGAAGGGGCTAAAATGGACAAGTGCTTCCTATTATAGTTTTGAATATTATTAGAACGACATGTATCTCTGTGTAACTAACCAAACCTCACCTTACCTTTTTATAAAATTTAACTCGTTGGTCGTCTCTGATCAAGTAATATTATGCAAGCTTCGATAAAAAAAAGTTGTCTAATTATAATATACCTATTATAATATTAAATGCATTTGTCGTAATTTTAGTGAAAATTATAAATTATACTTAAATCTATGATTTGATCGATTTGACGACCGACTAAGAAACTTATTTCTTTCCAAATCGTCCTCTAACGGTAATAAAAATGTCAAAAACCACCCGCCACACTCGCATGTGTTGTCTCCGTCTCACAAACTCGTAACATACCACATTTAAGAGGACGCCACACCCGCATGCGTTGTCTCCGTCTTACAAACTAGTAACATACCAAATTTACGCTCAGCAGTTCAAGTTTTATGCCGTTAGCTTATAAATTAGAGTGAATTAACCTATTATGAAACTTGATGGTAAGAACTTTATCCGTGTTTTGTATGAAGTTTTTTTACGATACTTCAGTTTTTAAGCGAGGTATGCTTGTATAATAAATGTAAATTAAAAATGCTCATAACTCACTTAAAAACTGAATTATTGTAAAAAAACTTCCAACAAAACACAGATAAAGTTCTCACCATCAAGTTTCATAATAGGTTAATTCACTCTAATTTTTATGTTAACGGCATATAACTTGAACTGTTGAGCGTAAATTTGGTATGTTACTCGTTTGTAAGACGGAGACAACGCATGCGGGTGTGGCGTCCTCTTAAGCTTAGCAGTTCATGTTTTATGCCGTTGGCTTTAAATTAGAGTGAATCGACCTGTTATGAAACTTGATGGCAAGAACTTAATCTGGGTTTTTTGAAAGTTTTTTTACGATATTTCAGTTTTTAAGTGAGGTATGCTTGTATAATAAATGTAAATTAAAAATGCTCATAACTCACCTAAAAAATGAATTATTGTAAAAAATTTCTAACAAAATACAGATAAAGTTCTTACCGTCAAGTTTCATAATAGGTCGATTCACTCTAATTTTGAAGCTAACGACATAAAACGTGAACTGCTAAGCTTGAATTTGGTATGTTACGCGTTTGCAAGACGAAGACAACACATGCACGGCCGTTATCAAATTTACAGACAAATTATTACAAGGCAATGTTGCCCATTATCGTTTTCTATTATACATTATCATTAATATGTTTTAAATCTATTGAGATAACTATAAAAGTATGTAGACACTAGACAACTATAAAAATTAGTGATATTATACTATCGCTAACAAAATATATTCGTTAATGACGTTTCAAAGAAGACTTAATACTTAAACCCACATGAGTCACTGTGTCGAACAAAAAACTATATGTATATAATGAATAATGATATTATTTTATTATTATCTTATTATTACCAATGAAACCAGTAATAGTTGTATGGAAATAATTATTATAATAATTGTGTTTAACTATATTAACTCGGAGACTTGATTGTGTGCAATACATTTTAAACATCATTATTATTATTTATTATTTTAATTCCTTACACATTCTAAAATTCTTACAGCAGTATTTTTATATAATTGACGTTTTTTCGTAGGTTTGATGGCTAAAGAAAATAAATTTCAATAACGTTGTATAATAATTTATTATAGTTTAAAGTAAGTGATGCTTTTCTGTTTTATGTATTAAACTAACCCCAGTTTAAATACTTTCGTCCTCGTAATCAGCTTCATTTTAGGATGGTTATCAGAAACCTCCATTATTTTACTCTCAGACTCTCAGTGCTGACATTTCGTTTTCACTATCGGAAAAATAACACATAGTGGGGCAAGTCCACAATGTAAGAAAAAATAATCACCCTCCCCCCAAAAAAAAAAATATTTGTCGACCTCGAACTCAATGATAATAACAATCACATCTATAACATCACTTCATTACTACACAAGAAAGTAGTAATTGAAAAACTAAATATAATGACTACTGTCCACCGCAATGTTTTAATTGCCAAGACTATGATCACACCATAAAATACTGCCCTAATCCATTCCAAATCACCACAAAATCAAGTCCTCCGCCTCTTACAGAAGTACCTCACAGACAAAAAACTGTGAGTCCCCGGGACCCTCCCCAACAACACTACTCAATTTTTTCCCAGCAAATGCCTTTGCTACTTCCGGTTCTAAGCCTCACATTACTCCACAATATTCAAATCTTAATTTAGCTATTTCAAAATTCCACTCCGACTTAACCTCCATTATTCACTCATTTCTATCTGCCATATTAATGAACAAATAATCAACACTAACTCTCAATTATTTTTGTTATTATATACATTATTTACGTTTATCTTTCTTATCTATGTTTATTAATTTATTATCATTTTTATCATTATACCATTATGCTTGATTACTTTAACTATCGCTTATAGTGTATATATTTTAATTGTCGGACTGCAATAGTTTTTTCTGAAAGTTCTAAATAAAATAAAATAAATATAGGGGTCATATTCCACATTGTCGTATACGCCGATAACAGGCATACACTAATAAATAGACTATAGACAATTATTAAATTAAGCACTTTTATTAAAATATTTACGTAATGTGGTAGTCGAGTCACACGACCACCACCTGGCTCTAACACTGGTGGTCAGTGGTAGTCGAGTCACACGATCTTCCTGTTTTAACAACTAACTTATATACACATCTTAAATTTTGATGAATAATGTAAAAATTATTGAATAATTCGTTTACAAAATAAATGTCTTCTTAAAATAGTTTTTACATACTAACATTTCTTTTTACTGCATCTTGCATAATTTATATTATTGTTATCCTAGCCTACTTGTATGCTTTTTTTGTTGTTTAATTTTATTTGTTATGATATTTCTTATTACCTATAATTGTTTACTTAACCTAATTTTTAAGAACTAACAATTAAAAGCTTATTACAACAACATTTATAGTTGAAATGCAAATATAGTACTGTATGATAACGAATTTATATTGACTATATAATATACAGTACCTACACCATACGTGTTCGCAATTACTCATTGTTCATTCATAAATGTAATACAAATTTAAATTAACGATATGATTATTACTAAACAACATTTATTTTTGTTTAAGTATGGGCCACGTTGAACTTTAATCTCTTATTGGCCTTCACGATCCAAAGGACGATTGATTTACGAACGTGTATAAAAGTTATAATGAGACAATAGGTAAGCATATTATAATCGGTACGGTGTTGAAAATATATTGTTTTGTATATGCTACACCTACCCAGCTACCACCCATCTCACTTTATATTTTAGTATGTAATATTAAACATGTAGATTATAAATTTTATTTTCTAGGCTGCAGTATCTGTGAATAATTTGGATCCGGCTACATTTTACAGTTACCAATATCAAATACGTGCGTTTACAATGTCTATTATCATTACGAAATTAAAATTTAGAGCAAGTGGTGCAATAATAGACCTTGTAATGAAATTGGGTATGAATTACCCTAGGTACATATTTTCCAAATATTACGACGTTTTTTGTTCGAAAGAAAATGTCATGAGTTTAAAAAAAAATTTTAATTTAAAAGATTTGTTATACGTTATACATACATTTTATGTACCTACGTGACTTGTATTTTTACTTACATAATATGTATATATTATAGAAAACATTTAAATTGGTGTCCATTGTTTATTTTTAATTATTGTTTGATTATTCACAACCACCTTGGTCCCGATTATGTTTCCAACGTAATAAGTATTGGTAAGCCACATAGACAGGTAGTAGGTACCTACTGTGATTTATGATTTGACCCATGATAGTGGGTGGTAATGTATAGGCAATAATTATATGATATATTTATTATTTAATTATATAACTGCTGCGTTTGCACATCGGTTACTTAGTCACTTAATTGTATCATCTTTCTCTGCTTACAACGCATAATCTTGTTATTATAGGCGTGGATGGTCTATGAATATAATAAGATCCATAAGTGTAACGAATCCAGAACGAAAAGTCTCCGAGAAAAAGTCCATTCTAAAAAAAGTTGGACAAAAAGTCCAAAATATTATTATTACTGTATAGTGTATAGTGATCGATGTTTCTATTTTTTTTTTTTAAATTCGTTAATGGGAACTATAATATTTGTAAAGATCCCTTTTTAAAGTTAACAAATAACATGTAATGTAATAGAAGTCTTATAGCTTTAAATAAATGTATGTATTAAAATTAATTGTTGTAAACACTTCGTCAATGGCGAAATCCAACAAAATATTATTGATATAATAAAATAAAATAAATAATGTTAATATATTTCATTATTTGAATTTTAAAATTAATTACATTTTTTATATTAATATTAATTATATCTATATGTATGGTTATAGTACCTATATAATAAATTATATAATAATAAATGAACATTTTATATTATATTTTATATTTTCGGACTTTTTATCCGACAATATAAATGTGCTTGGACTTTTTGTCACACTTTTTTCAAAATGGACTTTATGACCGACTTCTAAGTGCAGCGCATGAGTGAGCACGGCCAGTGAACAATCTATACCTTGTAGGTATAATCAATGATAAATGATAATAATATATTTGATGTACAATATAATTTTGTCATTTTGCGTTTTAATTTTATTATCATGATTAAATATTAACAGTAGTTAGTAAGGATACCATGACCAAAATTTGAATCTAAGCATGGTGCACTTTAGCTACTACTTATAGTATATATGCTTTTCGATCACAATTGAATAAGATACATCGCGCATATTATTATATCCATGTATGACATAATAATCTAATATTCATCGAAATATTGAATAATATATTAAATTACCAGTAAAATACGATTGAGCACAGTAGGTACTCAAAGGAGTGGCATTTTGAGTGTAACGATAAATCGTATATGATGCATATAATGTATATCTAAACGTAATACATTAGATGTAATGTAAATCTATGGTTTATTGCTAGACTCGAAATCTCAAAAAGAGTATGCTCAGTCGTATTTTACTGGTAATTTCATAATATATTATTCGACATTTCGATCTGTATTAGATTATTCGACGCGTAACACCCGCCGTCCTACAGGCTACAATAAATGAACTGCACATGTTTCTCGCGACCCAAACCGTAGCCGAATCGATTTTATTTTATTTCCATTTTTTATAATTTACTACTTTTATTACAATCGTCTTTTCCGGATGTAGATGTTTCACATGATCATATAATGGACATTGTACCTACATGTTATTTTACTTTATAAATTGTATTTTTTTTTTTGTCGTTTTGGATCCGGCAGTTCGTGGTATTGAATTCGAACTACGTGCTTCCAAGCAATTTCGAAAGATAAAATATTTTTAGTACCGCTATGTGCATGGGTCCAAAATAGAAATAATACAGTTCGGATCTATTATTACAACAATATTATGACTTAATCCGAATTCGCCATAGTTAACCTTAACAGTGTTTACACACTATACCGTATCGATACCGACGCCGACTTACCACCCACAATCGTGTTGATTAATGATTTCGGAATCAGAATTAGTATAGTAAAACTGTCAAAACGTACACAATCGTAAATGCACAAGCTATGTTAGTTTTAGATACCTGCCGCGGCGGTAACCCTGATGGCTGGTGTGCAGTCTCAGTGTCCACCAACAGTGTCGTACTGTATTTTTTTCTCCTATTTTTTTTTTTAATACATACAAATGTTATACTAAAACACAATCCGATGACTCTCCGTGGGGGATCGCTAGCAGACCTACAGCCAAATGTAACGCACTTATGGCTCTGAAATGCGGTACATAGTTAATCCCTTTACCCAAGGATGTTCACATCGAAGCCACATTTTTAAATCTTGTAATTGAAAGAGGGATTCATGCTGTGATTTGATGGCTGATAAAAAGTGATATTTTTCTTTGCTATAAGTGCGATAAGTTTTTGCAAAATATTGTGATTATTAAAATAATTGTTTAAAACATTACTATTAACTAACATATTAATATTTATTATTTCAAATAGGTAGGCAATAATAAAAACATACATCTATAATTTATTGTATTTATGAAAATATTTGGAAATCTATAGATACTGTCATAATTCAAAATTAGACATTAGATAAAAACAAATTACATATTTAAAATTTAAAATTTAAATACATATGGGAGCAGGAATGTCTGCAATATAAAAGTATTGGGAAAATGTTATACAACACCGACAGTAGCTGCAATTCCAAATTATTATTTATTTGAAATCAGAAAATTATGAAAGTGTATTATGTGGCCAATTGCAGGTTTATGAAAAAAGCGTAAAAGTTTTGAAAATTCTCAGGAATTATAAAAATAATAATGATGTTTAGGTATTGCACACAATTTAAGTCTCCAAATATAATATAGTTATATATATGTAGGTACCTACGATTATTATAATTATTTAGATATACAAAACTATTCATTCAACAATATTATAATGAGATATTTACTAATTTAAAAATTAGTAGTAATATAATACCATTATTCATTGTTTCATGTTTGTATGTTGTGTAAATTTGATTTTTGTATTTTTTTTTCATTAAATATATCCTTACCATAATTTGCAATAGCAAAGTATAGAAAAAAATATACAATTATTTCATGCGAAATAAAAACTTAACTGAATAAATATTTGTATTTATAAACTAAACATACCTAATATTAAACAGTACGTACTTAAATATACGGTGCTCTGATATCTTATTACTCTATCATTTCTGTAGAAGACGAGTTGAAATAAAATAGTGTTTCAGACAGGTCGGGCGTTGAAGTCGACGGAAAACAATCAAATCGATTAAATCGTCAATTAAATGTAATTTATCGTTTTTAGGTTCCTTTAATCTCTTATACTTTTCATTTTGTAACCTTTACATGTTATGTATTGTAACTGATTTACGAAAAGCTATAATTTTTTTTTATAAATCAGTATGTATATATATATATACATACTGATTTATAAAAAAAAAAAATATATATATATTATATAGTAACACAATTGTTACAGAAAATAAAATAGTTATAACGATTGGATTTAATTTTGGACCTGCGTTTTAAATTTGGTGAAAACCACCCAAGTAACTGCTAAAAATCTGTGCTGCTTACTTTTCACCGACTACAATATTACTCGAGTATTTATAATTAGTCACAACGCTGTGCAGGATAACAGCTGCTAGTAATTTTATAATTATTATTTATTTACTATAGGTAGTTAAGCCTATTTGTATATTATTTATTATACATGTGCTAAATATAAATTATTAGATGGTCGATCAAACGATGTGATACTGATGTGAATAAAAACCGTGGAACTCGTTGTTGTAGGTATAGACGTATAGTTAGATACAGAGTGTACATACGATACACACATATTATGTCATATAGTCAAATGAGACATTTTACTAAATAGTCAAATAGTCGATGAATTTAATATGTATGCGATTTTCCTAACGCCTAGACATTTATTCAAATGCCTAGTCATTTAATTAAATTGCCAAACGTTTAACTAAACTTCTATTTTAAGTCATGCAATAATAATTAATAGTAAAAATTGTATTATTTTTAAAATGTAACTATATTTTCTTATTAATTATTTATTACTATTCTGTTAAAAAAATTATTTATAATCTATTAATATGTAAATCATTTTTAATTTCGTGCCCTTCGGTATAATGTATACAAATTTTTGTTAATTTTTAGTTATTACTGCACTACTAAGTACTATAGCAAAAGGTTAAATTTTCCAGCAAATGCCACCCAGCAATAACATGTAGGTAACAACAAATAGTAACTAATAATTAACAAAAATTATAATTTTATTATAATATAACACTTTTTATTCATTTATTATTCTTGTACTATCGTACCTAATAAGTTACAGTCAACTCTTGGTGTAACGAAGTTCGATAAAACGAAATTCTCAACATAACGAATAAAACTGTCGTTCCATTGAAAATCTCATGATATAACGAAAAATTAAATGTATTTATGCGTTCTCTATACAACGAAGTTTTTATGGGTTAAGGATCACGCAATTACGAATGTAATTACGAATTTTACGAGTTTTTTTCGGCTATTATTATGCGATAAGATAATATTCATGTCGTCGTTTATAAGATACACTTCTATTAAGTATACATTTTTGTCAAACACATGACATAATATACGACAGTGTGTTTTGTAGCGCATTTTAAATTTTAAATCTTAAACACTATTGTCTGCGTAAGTGCAAGTAGCTACACACAAAGAAAATTACTGATTTTTAAAAAAAATAAATATTTATGTATGTAATAAACAAAAAATACATTTTAATAAATATGTATATAGTACCTAATATAACTCTTGTATGTATTTAATAAAATTGTAATTACTTGTAATATATGTACATCCAGTTATAATAATCTAATAAAATCTAAATTTTCAATTTTTTATTAAATCTTGTTGAATTTCGTTAATTTTATGCTTTCCTATTTCGATGTATCGAACTTTCGATGTACCGAACTTTTTTCTCAGTCCCTTGAAATTCATTATATAGCGAGTTGACAGTATTTATAATTCAAGTTTTAAAACCATAATACCGAAGGCTACTAAATTTAAAATATTTCATATAAGTGACTGATTTGACTATATGCCTAATTATTATGTAATTATCTGTAATGGATCTGACGTGTTCAATTTGAATTCAAAAGATAAACCATATTGGATGCTATATATATTTACTTGAGATAAATCGAAACAATTTTCGTTCAAATATAAATTGCATGTAATATTATATATACCTAATAAATTCATTATTATAATATATATTAATGTTATTAAATATTAACTCGCATGTCAATGCCAACCTCTGACCATGGGCGTAGGTAGGAAATATTTTCGGAGGGGGTTTTTGTCTAAATCTATATTAATATGATGAGTTAATAATATTGTCGAACAAATTCACAAAAAGCTCAAGATTGTTTTATTTAATTTCGGGGGGTGTTTGAACACCCCACCCCCCCCCCCCCCAAGATTGTTTTATTTAATTTCGGGGGGTGTTTGAACACCCAACCCCCCCCCCCCCTTACCTACGCCCATGCCACTGACACATCATATATTAAAATACCGAACCAGATATAAATAACATGGAATTAATCAAAATAATCATTACGAAGGTGTCCCTTGGTCCATGTACAAAATAGACAAAACACAGTCAAGCAAAATCATTTTCTTTTATGTTCTGGAGAATCTTTGAGTAAAATCACTCACCACAAATATCTACAGAATATTATTTTTGAAATACAACATATTGATTTAATTAAATATTATAATACAATAATATATTACATGATATTTATTTACTTTTGTCAAACGATGTAATATTATGGTGTTTTATGGTAATATGTATTTCAATGTTCAATTTAATATTTATTTTTAAAATCAAATATAGAGTCATAAAATAATAAAACAGAAATTCGATTCGTCAAACCTTCAAAAATATTATTTTCTATAGTTTTTTCAATAGGTAATTTTACTATAACATTAGGTACCTAATTGAAAATCTTGAAAAAACCATTTTACAAGAATGCCATTTATCTACACTACGTGTAGGTCTGAGAGAGGAAACAAATATTACGCTGACAACCTCTTGTGTAGGTATATAGAATGTTGTCAAAAATATTGTGTACAACAAGGAAATGGAAGGGGGGAATATTTTCATTTTTCAATTTGTGTATTGGTATCTGATTAGTAGTATGTTTGTGGCATGTTTTCTTTCATATAGGTACAGGGAATGTATAAATTGTTTATAAATTATAATATGAGATGTAATTAGTAATCTTTTGAGTGCTGCTAAATATAATATTCGGAACAAACTAATCAATTATTTACCAGTTAAAAATAAACTAGAAAACAACCAAAAATAATGATGAAAAAGGTCGTTTTTTATTATTGTTAATTGATTACGATACCAATATACCATATTTGTTAATCAATTAATACTAGTCTGCTCCAGTTATATTAAGTATTAATTATTATATTTGTTAAGAAGCTAGCAATTGTCTTATCATACAATAAAAATTAGAAATATTTTATATAACATAATGATTACGATAATTAATCAGAAAAAAAAACCAAGGGAGGAGCAACTGCCACTACTTGCTCCCTCTAAGGCAATGTTTCCCAACCGGTGTCCTCTATACCATAGATTTTTTCTTCGATTTCTATTACAAATTATTATTTTATTTTTTTTTTAAATAAATTCTTACGACAATGCTTGATAATAACTAATAAACAAAAAAAAGGTCTTCCTAGTTTTCGTAGAATTGAGGTGGTCTCCGACCTATTAAATATTGCCTAAGTGGTGCTTGGTGGTAAAAATATTGGGGAAAACTGCTCTAAGGACACCCTTGTTTAGTACTAACCAAACATAAAAACTGGACATTTGTAGTACAATTAACAATTACAATATTTTTTCTTATATCATCTTACTCAAATTATCTATTGCAAAGCATAGTCGCAAATTTAGATAATATCATGGCTATAAATAGATAAGTACCTATGTGGCTATGTGGCTATGTAGCCATGTAGGTATCTTTCGATAGTATACTAATATAACTAGTAAGTACTAGGTAGTAGCAGATACCCATGTCGAGTCACGACTGATATTGAAATTAAATTTCCTCAAGTTGGACAGTGGTTCAAAAATGAAAAAAGATGGCCAAAATTATATATAATATATTGTTGAACTACGCTTTGTCTCCAAATCTATCGATTTATAATATAGCTGGGCACAAACAAGTATTTTAATGTATTTTAATTGTATTAAATGCATTCGAGGTTTCTGTGTATAGGCGCAAACACATTCTAAGTACCCAATTATTATACAGTAAACTCTCGATTATCCGGTGAATAATGTGGCATGGTATTAAGACCATAGACAATAAAGAATTTATTAACTGTAGTGACCATGAATAATTTGTAGAAATAACTTCAAATTGATAATATTTATTATATTTGTTATTTTCTAGGAATAATTTAGGTGCCAACAACAGAGGCGCAACTAGGGGGGGGGGGTTAAGGGGTTGCGCCACTGGCCAACAATATTATACTCGTATTATTTTGGATCATAATATGCAACGGACTACAATGTACATGAACGTGTTTTGTAAAGGTTTTATTTCACTGTTGTATTTCAGAAAAAGAGAGAGTAGCCAAGGATGAATGTGTCTGGCGCGTCGTTTTTCTTTCGTCCCTTTTACAATAACACATTGTGTTTTTGTCATATGAACTCGGCGCGGCGCGACCGTTCATTTCCTGAGTAGCAGATAATGATTTCAAAATCATAATATAGTACGCCGGAGCAGTGACTGCGGGTGACTTAGGTCGAGAGAGGCGCCGATCATCCCGCAGAGATAATATTATTTTATAGTTGACCTACCCATGTACACATGAAGACAACACGGTCCGTTATGTACAATAGTGACAATATCCATATACTTGTTTCGGAGAATTATGTATTGAGACCACCCATCATCTGTCGGAGCTTCGGTCGAACCGTTCGACTCGAACGTGCCTGCACTCGTGTGTTCCGCGTCCACAAATCTGGATAATAATATTTATTGTTTATTTAACTGTATTCTACAGCCGAGCATTCTATCACCTTTGCGGATTACATTACTATTGTCAAATGTGTACTCATAACCGTACAAATTACAGAGTAATAATATTTTGACTTCGGTGTTTTATTTTAGAACATCGATATGTCATCATGCGTATGTATGCATTTGGAAGGATTGGTATTAGTCAAATAAAAAAAAGTACCAAATAAAAATTAGTATTAATGTTTTAAAATGAGCAACAATCGATAATTATTGTTTTAGACTATATAGAGCTAGGTGACGTGAAACGGCGGGACTACCAATGAATGATGCGTAGTTTCCTTGTCAGGCAAGACGTTCAAAGTACGCAAAGCGATAATATGTAAGAAGCCACAGTGTGCCCAATTCTTAGTCTGTTCATTACGACTTCTATAAATATATATTATTATTACACGAACATAGGTACTCCTATTAGTTAAGAACTTAAGGTAGGTAGGTTCTATCAGAGCCATAGCTAGCGCTTGGCGAAACTGGCACAGGCCAGGGGCGCAAAGATGAAGGGGCAAATACGCCATATTATATGGTATTATTAATAATACTCATTTTACTAATAATATGATCAAAATAGTTGTATTACTATAGATACACTATAGCGACTAGAGAGAGACTACCTATATTATTTTAAACTTTTATAGTGTATACAAATATTACAATTATTTACAAGACGTGTTAAAAAAAATAATATGTCATTAATCGTTATAATATCACGTAATATTAAGCTGGGTGCCGAATGGATATTATAAGAGCTGTTAGTAGCCGATAATATTGTGTTTGTATTTGGATTGGCGGTAAGTGGTAACTGCTAACTATACACCACCACCTCAGCACGCACGTAGATTAGTAGTTTTGAAAATCGATTATTACTATTAAATATTAGCTAAATGTTCAAGTTGAAATTAGAATTCTAAATTAATTACATTTTAAAGACTTCCGTCATATTTATAGGTAGGTCGTACGTAGACGGTAGACCTATACCTATTCCTATATCTACTATAAGTCCGTGAAAGGAAGAACTTCCCAGAAATTCTACGGTGAGTTCCTAATTATTATAAATTATAACTATACAAAATTAAATTAATTTACTTAATTGTAGTTAATATAATCATATATTAATATATCAAAGTTGTAACCTAGGTTTCATGCAAAATAATTATTTATAAGAATGTAAATATCTAGTACCTATACAAGAAGTCGTTATTACCATTTGTTGGTTCTTATCGATCAAATTTGAATTTAAACAATGTAAATACATTTAGATAGTTTGTTCACACATCAAAAAAACAATAAGACATTTATTCACTTAATTATTAAATTGATTTAAAATCGTCTAAATCTTATTTGGAGTTCAGTAAATTAAATTATATGAGTCGAACTGTCTAAATTATCTCCACACCAATTATCATCCATTTTATTTATTTTAATTATACGGACTGTTTGATAATCAAAGGTCAGATATTTATCACTAGAGTAATTTGGATAACTGGCTTGACAGTGATATCAATAAAAAAATATCTTTAATTCGGTTATTAATATTTAAACATAAATTGAATCAGTCTGAGAAATCGTATTTTCTAAAAAAGATTTTAGCATATTGAAAATATAAATTTATTTTACAATTTAAACGTTTTTATTTTTTTTAGTATTAGCTAGTAATTTTAGTATATCTGGATAGCTACCTATAATCTATATTTTTGTTATCTCCGTCTCTAACATGTACGACATAGCAAATATTCGTTCACTAGTTTAAATAGAGTGCTGTTTTTTTTGATATTAGAGTGAATTGACCTATTATTAAATTTTTAGCTAAGAACATTATCTGTGCTCAAGCGTCGACTTATATTTGATATTTTAATTTTCAAGCGTGATTCGAGCATTTTTAATTTGTGATATTTCACATACCCTAATCTTGCTTGAAAATTAAAACATCGAATAAATCCAACGCCTAAGCACAGAATAATGTTAACTGTTTTTTCTCGTTAACATCATAATTATTATTATTACTAATAAAAATAAAATAAAATAAAAAATGCATAAATCTTTTATATGTGTGTGTATGATGAGGGGGGTGTATTAAAAACACTTTATAAGGGCGGAAATATGTTATATGGCCAGGAGCGCAAATGAACATTGCTACGACTCTGCGGTACTATACAAGTAAGTTTTTGCTTGTCGGAATTGATAACATAATATAATATCATCGGGACTTTGTTTTTATATCAATTTGGTATCTTAAAATATGAACTATTAGGCCTTAATGGGCACAACTCGAATAGTTTTTCTATTTATTAATAATAATTTCATGTTTCGACGGACGGCAAGTTTTACATCACAGGTTTTATAAGTGGCCCCATGACTATAATACCGTACTAACACTATCTATACGTCATAGTAGTGTCGACCTCTTTCGGATCAAGTGCCAAAATGTTGCAATCAAAGTCTTGAAAATTGTACGAGCATAGAAATGCGAGTCCGCACAAACTGCTGCGGTAACGATACAGTAAACAATATTTTATCACTGTTTTATTTTACCGTCGTAGCTTGTACAATGATCCGGTAACGATAAGGGTTACCGGACGGTGAAATATCGTACGTGAACGTTTTTTCGGTACAACTAGCACACCCTACCGCAGTAGCGAGGTACCATTAACAGGCACGCACAGGAATTTTGTAGTTAATAACCCGTCGATTTATTTTCAAAAATATTTTTGTCGACAGCCATGTACAATTTATATGAATATTTTTGCTAAAAACACAGACGTTTCTAGTATAAATGCCCCTATGATACAAGTGTTAATATTTGTATCTAGTTGTCTTATTATTAGTTTTAAAGAAACTGTACATCAAAATTACTATTATAACATTAGATATCGGTGTAAAATTCTCCGAAAATAATGTATTTTTGCTTTCTTAATTTTGATAAGGTGCTCTTTTTATTGTATTTATATCAAATAAAAGTTTTTAAAAATAATTAAATACATACTTACCTGCAATCGGTTAGTACAATATTAGGTACATATATCATACCAAAGTAGTTAAATAGTTATTTAAATATATTTTTAAAAAATGGTTTTCTTTGTCTTCACATTCAGAATACCTACAAAATATAATTAATTTAAACATAATTCAGTTCTACTGTTCTACAGTTGATAAAAGATTATGGGTCCATCAAATAAATGTAGAGCTAAACACGTACGGTCAATACCACACACTGACGCCTCGACTTAGAAAATACCTTAAACCATTCTGTTTGTTCTTTTGCATTAATAGCGAAATAGCGAATGTTTGGATTTAATTCTTCTTTTTATACACAAGGACATAGAAGAACAGTTAACTACACAATATGTGCCTCGGGCAGTGTCGGCCCGGCACCTAAATAGGGATGCATTTCTTCAGAACGGCTCCAAAAATGTTATTTCATAAAATTATAAAAAATATACTTATTAGTAGTGTAGGATATTATATTTTTTTTAAGGTACCATATTTAAAATAAACCAACAATTAAGTTTGATTAATAATTTATTAAATAAAAAAAATTTTAATATATAAAAATTATACATACGATATAAATAATACCTAATCACATTATACAACTTAATATTTTTTTTTATGAGATTCAAATTCAAAATTAACTGTGCAGTTGATTTCTTTTAAATCAGTAATTTTAGATTCTGAGCGGAGCGATAGATGTATCCAACGACCCGGCAGAGTCACGCTAAGTATAAAAAAAACGCCTTTAAATGAACGCATCGGCAATCACAACGCGTGACAACTGCCGGGTATAATTACAGGAAACATCGGAAATCACGGAAAAAAATAGTTGTCCATGCATACCTAATTTCTTGTAGAATAGTTTAGTTTGACAATGCAACAAACTTATTGGAAATGTTCCGTAGAAGAGAATGCTGCACTTTTTAATCGGATCTGAACATTATAAATGGAGTTATAGCCAAATATATTATGAATTTGTATGGTAAAAAAGAAAATGCTATTCGATAATATTCCCTGCGGCCCGCATGAAGTTCTCCGCCCACTGAGGAGATACACACACGCACTGACCGTACGCGCGTGCTTTGTCACAGCGCTTGCGGCGGCGGTGTTTTCAGTTAATACGTAACGGTTCGCGTATATATTCAATTAATGGAAAAAAATAATTAAAACCTTAAATGTTTAATATATAATAATACATATATAACATTAAAATATTTAATAATAATGATTACAACAACAACAATAATAATAATAATAATAGTAACATAAAAAAAATTACTGATATCCCAACAAAAACACTACGCCAAACTACGTGTAAAAAAACGCTCGGTACAAAAAAAAACCACCTCAAAAAGTTGTGATATCATTTTATAACTATGTATTTAAACTATATAGGAATAGATATATTATTATAATTTATGTTAAAATTCACTGCTTATAAAATGAACTTAGCTGGTGACATTATTTTAAACTCATGAGAATTCATTTCGTATTGAGTATACATGTTATCTTTGAAAATGAGTGATACTAATTAAGTGTTGAATAAATGAAATGTTATAAATTACTAATTAAGTGTTATAATTTTACAGTCACCAGCTAAGTTCAATTTATAAGCAGTGAATTTTAACATAAATTATAATAATATATCTATTCCTATACCTATAGTTTAAATACATAGTTATAAAATGATATCACAACTTTTTGAGGTGGTTTTTTTTTATACTGAGCGTTTTTTTACACGTAGTTTGGCGTAGTGTTTTTGTTGGGATTGATTTTACAATGATGTGTGTTTTTATATTTATTTATTTTTTGTGTCTGTCATCACGGTTTCTTGCTGACTGCTGTTAAAGTGCTTCGATTTTCTTAAACAGAAACTTTTCTGGTAGGAAAGGGAATCTTATTGAAGAATATGGTATTGAATCTTATTTAAAAAATTATTACTTATTATCCTTATAAATTTGTCTACCTTTATCAAAAACAAAATGTCTGCCGAAAAGTCAAATTAAATTTTTTTGAGCATTCGAAGTTGACATTTTTACAACATTGGATTATCACTCGACTTTGAGTTAGATCGCCGTGTAGCAGCGGGAGAACATAATCTAACCATCACTTTCAAAAACGGTTCTCCGTGCATAATTTCCCGTTCAAAAAACGACGTTCGACTCCAGCAACGCTCATCATAAACAACACCAACACCCACATCACTTTCAGCCTCAATGGATACTACCAGAATTGTCGCGGCCGTCGTACCAAACTTGTTAATTTCAATTGTAATACCTCGTGTTTTAATTATGCGTTTATTGCTCTTACGGAAACTTGGCTCACTAATATTTTTCACTCTTCTGAGCTTGGTCTCAGCAACTACAATATTTTTAAATGTGATAGGTCTCCACAAACCAGTTCCTATAATCGTGGTGGCGGTGTGTTAGTGGATATACGTAAGGACTTATCTTCTTCCCCCCTTTTTATACCTAATAATAGTGTTGAACAATTATTTGTTCCCTTCTCTCATAACTCCTTAAATATTATTGTTTGCAGTGTTTACATACCACCTTCATCGCCTGTTGAGCTTTATAGTACCTACGCATCTAAATACTATTGATTTTATTGTTCAAAAATACCCTAACAACAGTCTAATACTAACTGGCGATTACAATCTACCATTTATTTCATGGTCTTATGATACGCATGGCCTGTGTTTCCTAACTCAGTCCATCTCTGAATACACTTCCATTCCTGAAAGACTTGCCATCCATGGATTCTACCAACATAACTGCATATTAAACTCTCACCATTCTCTTCTCAACCTCATATTCTCTAATCTTAGCTCCTTAACTGTAAATCATGCTCTTGACGCAGCGGTGTCTGCAGACCCTTACCATCCACCTCTCTCTCTTTCTATTAATCTCCCCGTACATTTTCCCCAATCTGTTCCCATAAAATCATTTTATAACTTCAACAAAGCAGATTACATACAGATCATTCAATTTTTTAACTCTTTCAATTGAAAACGTACCTTTCAGTCATCCTCCCCTGATGATTCCATGTCTATCTTCCTTGATGCTCTCCACTATTCAATTTTATCTTTTGTTCCTACAATCTCTTTAAAACCTTCCACTTTTCCGGCATGGTACACTAAAGAGCTCAAAGAACTAGTGTTTGCCAAATCTCGCGCTCATGCTAAATATAAGTCATCTCAGCTACTATCGGATTACAAGCTTTTTTCACTTCTTCGCACCAAATTTAAATTCATCTCCAAGCAATGCTACCGTAACTTCGCCTCTCGTACTGAGTCTTCCCTATTACGCAACCCTCGATATTTTTGGAGTTTCATTAGAAAAAACCGCTCTATTCCTTCTATACCTTCAAGTGTCACACTCCATGGTAAACAAAGTACATCTCATTCTGATACAGCTAACCTGTTTACTACACATTTCTCTTCTGTGTTCGCCCAGCCATCTCCAATTTCATCCCAGACACTTCGTTCAATAAGCCATTTTTCACTCCCGTCTAATGCCCATTTTTTGATTAGTGACGTCTACCAATGCTTATGTTCCCTCCGCAATATAAAGTCTATTGGTCCGGATGGTATCCAGGGAGATTTTTAATATTAACTACGGTCTGTTCTATCAGAACCATTATGGTTATTGTTTAGGCGTTCTATTGATTCAGGTATCTTCCTGTCTGCCCTCAAACTCGGCTCAATTAGACCAATATTGAAGTCCGGTGATCCTACAGATGTTACAAACTATCGTCCAATAACTATCCTACCTCATTTATCCAAATTATTTGAAACACTTGTACTTAACTCGATTCGCCCTTCCTTGAATCATATTCTAATTGATGAGCAGCATGGTTTCCGTCCCGGTAGATCAACTGTTACCTGTAATCTTAGTCTTCATTCGTATATATTTGATTCTTTTCGCAATAAATGCCAAGTAGATGTAATCTACATAGATTTTTCCAAGGCCTTCGACCGTGTTGATCATAATCGTCTTATGTCAACACTTGCCTCTATAGGCATCGGTGAACCTTTACTATCCTAGTTTCACTCTTATATTACAAATAGGATCCAATAGGTAACTGTTGATTCATCCTCTTCGAATCACTTTACACCCACCTCAGATGTTCCTCAAGGTGCTGTTCTTTCTCCTCTTCTGTTTGCTCTATTCATTAATTCTGCCTCCTCCGTCCTCCAGCATGCCAAACTTCTTATCTTTGCTGATGATATGAAAATCTTTTTCCGAATCAAATCCATCTCTGACTGTCTTCTTCTACAAAACGACCTTCAGCGATTAGTGACATGGGGTAAATCTTTGGGACTAGCTCTTAATATTCCTAAATGCTCAGTAATGGCCTTTTATCATATTAATACTTTAATCAAATATACCTATTCAGTCAATAATACCCCCTTGACATTTTGCAAAGATTCAGTAAAGGACTTAGGATTTACTCTAACACAGAATCTGTGCCCTAATATGCATATCCAGACAATCTGTTGTAAGGCTCTCAAACTACCAGGTTTCATAAGTCGTGTCTTTGCTGACTTTCACTTACTCTCTCCACTAAAAGCGCTTTTCTGTTCCTTAGTCTGTCCCATCCTTGAGTATGGATCTATCCTCTGGGACCCATCCACCGCTTCTGCTAGTAACATGATTGAAAGGGTTCAAAAAAAATTCCTCCGTCACGCTGCTTATAAATTAAACATATTCAGTCCACCTCACGATTACTCGCCAATCCAATGCCTTTTTTCCTTAGAAAGTCTCGCTGATCGCCGTCTCTCGGCAAACATATCATTTCTATCTAATCTACTCTCCTCTAAAATTGACAGTTTATAATCACTATCTCGTATTTCCTTTAAAGTCCCCTCCCGTCGTACTCGTTCATCTGTTCCATTCCATATACCATTCTCTTCCTCAAACTACTATTTTAACTCACCGATTATCCGTCTTATGTGTATTGCCAATACTGACCCTTCATTCACTCTCTAAATCTGAGCCTCGTTTCCACAAAGCTAATTACTATTACTTCCCTAACAACACATGACGTCCACGGGAACTTCCCATTTGCTTCCTGACTGGAAACAGCCCAGGTGGATTCCCTATGTACGTCCATTCAATATCCCTCAAAATGTATAGTTATATTTTGTAATAATAATTTATTATTACACGATTTTATTTATTTTTCCAGACTGGAAAATATATTTTATATATATATATAATCCTAATCACTTTTAGATGGAACTACATTGGACGTCCACAGACCGTTCGAAGTATAATGACATTTTACATCTAAATATAATAATAGTATTATTGTACTGCTGCAGCCGCCGGCTGCTGTTATACATTTTGCGTTTATACTGTTATCAATGAATTATATATAATAATATTATAATAAAATTTATATATTATTAGTACCCCGAATTCGACCGTGGCTCGTACGTCGTCTGACAGTGTCGTAATTTCGAATAGTTTTCTATAAATACAATAAACACGGTTACCCCGCGATCCGTGGTTAGTCGTCAGTGGAAGACGTGTTATTCATATTACGATGATAACATTTCCCTCACTTCACACGCTACCACAACAATGTTAT
The DNA here is from genome assembly GCF_001856785.1 of Myzus persicae. Lineage (NCBI taxonomy): Eukaryota > Metazoa > Arthropoda > Insecta > Hemiptera > Aphididae > Myzus > Myzus persicae. The sequence continues at coordinate 26,266 of NW_019101761.1, read as the reverse complement.
TGCCAAGACACCAAGTTTATATTTATTAGCCGGTGCATCGTGGTCGCCAGAGCACAACAAAATTATTATAAACAATATAAACTAAGCAAGACTCTGTAATAATAGGACAGTAAACTAGTGAAGTATTACAGTGAAGTATTAAAATGGACAATTTAAGGTAGGATAATATCGGTATTTTATAGGCCTATGAGTTAAAAAATATTATAGGCATTAGGCATGAATTATTATTAATGTAGGTACTACCTATAGGTAGTTCTTCTTCAGCTAATATATAATTATATAGGCTTTTAGGTTCTTTGCCTGAACATACTGCCTCCGTTCTTGGAAAACTTTGTTTTGTGGTTTCTTCTGCATTCCTTACTCCCATGGGAGGTTAGTTACTGCAATATCCTTAGATCTTCCTTTACTCTATCTGTGAATCTTTGTCTAGGTCACCCTCTGGGACCTGGGTATATCTTTGTGTCAAGTTTCCATGATGTTATTTGTCCAATTATTATTGGTTACTATAGTCCATAATGATCACACTACATTCCAAGCCCAACTTATATTCTCGATTATACTTTTCAAAGTTCCAGCAGTGTTAATTTCTTTATAATATAATAGTTATTTGAAATTTGCATTGTTTTGTCGTTTATAATTCTGCCTTGTTATTTCTTTTTGGGCAAACATTTTTCTCAATATCTTCTTTACAAACAATATAGTAATTGAAAATAGTAATAAATTAAATAATTGTAATTATCTACCTATTTATTAAAAGGTTTTGAGATTGGTCTAGGTGTAAAATTTATATAGTAATTATAATTTGATCAACTTTCAGAATAACCCTTTGTATATATTTCACGTCGTGTGTTTTATTAAGTTTCCACATATTTTGGACTTATAAGGACATGATTCAACCTTAGGGATGGTTATCTAGGCATTGCTAATTACCATAGTACATTTTTATTTTAACTTACAAGTTATTTCTGGCTATAGTTTTTGGTATTAAATAATATATTGAGTTACAGCGTATCCTAACCTTTTTGATTTGGTGACCCACTATTTAATTACCTATAGGTATAGATGCCAATTAAAATTTTCATTAAATAAATGTTTGTATTTGCGAAGAATTAATGTATATATTATAGTTCATCCTACATTTTAGCATAATTATTATGGTGATAATTTTTAATTAAGTATTTAAAGAGTTATATTTAGGTACATTTGTTCTATTAATATTACAATATCATCACTGAAAAAAATTATGACATGGTCTTTATCGAGGTCTTTATAGTGAAATATTATAAATACTTTGAGGCACAATATGATATTTCCATATTCTATTTTAATAATTTATAAACTTATAAATGACAACATAATTATATTATATTTTGTTAGTATGTATAAACCCTGTATTTTGGATAAGTATATTATATAACATTTTTAATAAAATAAATGAATAATTAAACAAGAAAATTATATACCTATTAAGTACTTACAGATAGCTTGTACATAAAATAAAAATACAACTTTGCATATTCATCTTATTTAATTTATGGATTGTATTTTATATTATTTTTAAAAGTATTTTATATTTTATAAATTATAACTAATTGTTAAAATAATTTTGAAGTTTTCAACTACTATCTCAACCATTTCTATATTTCAAAACCAACAACATAATAATGTGATAATATGAATCAGGTTAGATCATTATTTTTATTGTATCAGTTAGGTATACTTGAAGTATATTATAAAAATTTAATGTATACAATAATTTTACTAAAGTTTGGCTATATTACATTATACCCATGGTTTTTTTTATGTTGATTTAGGTACAATGATTTTTTTTTTAAATTATAGGAATAATTCTTACCGTAAACCTTTGAATAGACTATCTACAAGGCAATTAAGAAGACGAATAGTTCATATCCAACAAAATATTGTAAATGATTGCAATGCTTGCAACAGTTGTGAAACTGAAAAAAATATTAGTGAAACGAAAGTGCAGCAAAAGGGTAAAAGAGTAGTCACATACCAAAATACAACTACTAAAATATGTATAAATGACGAAGGAGATCAAGAATTATCACTTGTTAATAATGCTTCCGGTGTAGATAGTACTGTTAATCTTGGTAATTTAGAATTCCAGATGGCTAATATGAGTAATAATAAGTGTAATGATAATATAGAAGTACAAAGCAAAAATTTAAAGGATGAATTGTCTGAGTGGGCTGTTCAAAACAATATAAGATTGAACGCATTATCTCGCCTTCTAAAAATAGTTGAGCCACATGTGTCAGAAACATTACCACTCGATGCTAGAACATTACTTAAAACGCCCAGACAAACTATAATAAGAGAAGTTTTACCTGGTGAATATTATCATTTTGGGATGTATAAAGGTATCATGCAATTTTTGAAATCGCACAGCAAATTTGCATCGCTCAAAAGTGATGTAGAAATAATGGTTAACATTGATGGTTTACCAATATCAGCCTCATCCAATAGTCAGCTATGGCCAATATTATGTTCTGTTTTTCAATAAAACCATGTTTTTATGGTTGGTTTATATCATGGGAAGGACAAAAACCCTAAAAGCTCTAATGACTTTTTATCAGATTTCATTAATGAAATTCGTGATATGACTATAAATGGAATATTTTATGATGGAAAAACATATGGTTTCAAGATTAAAGGCTTCTCGGTAGATTGTCCAGCAAAAAGCTTTATGCTTTGTGTAAAGGGTCATGGAGGTTATTCCAGCTGCACAAAATGTATGACTGAAGGGGAATATGTTGAAAATCGTATTTGTTTCCCTGATAGTAATGCAAGACTTAGAACTGATGAGCAATTTGCAAATCAAGAGGATGAAGAATATCATATAAGTGAAACTTCCCTACTTGAAATACCAAATTTAGGACTGGTAACTTGGGTACCATTTGACTACCAACATTTAATTTGCTTAGGAGTCACCAAAAAACTATTAAACTTATGGCTAACCGATAGTCTTCAAGTGAGGCTGTCTTTCAAAAAACATGAAGCTATTTCTACAGATATAAAAAAATATATCTTACCTTATGTACCGTTAGAGTTCCAGAGAAAACCACGTTCATTAAATATGTTTAGGCAGTGGAAATCAACCGAGCTAAGGATGTTTTTGTTATATTTTGGTGCTGTTATACTGAAAAATCATTTAAAAAATGATATACTTCAAATATTTTTATGTTTACATGTTGCCATTCGATTTCTGTGTGCAAGCAAATATTGTAATATATCTGAGTATTTGGAATATTGCAATAGTTTATTGCGCCATTTTGTAGAAACGTTCAAAGATATTTATGGGATTCACCATGTTTCCCATAATATACATGCTCTTGTTCATTTGACAAAAGATATAGAAAAGTATAGTTCATTAGATAACTTTTCTACATTTAAGTTCGAAAATTATATGCAACAAATTAAAAAAATGATTAGAAAAGATGACAGGCCTTTGCAGCAAATTGTTCGAAGAGTAAATGAAAAGAATTCTTGTTTTGTTAATATGAATTGTGATTGTGATTCAACTATAGATTATACATACGGAAGACAACATTATGAGGGACCTTTGCTCTTGAGTTCTAAGAATCCACAGTATTCAAGTATAAAGTGCAAAGCTTTCACCCTAATTCGTAATGATCATAAAAACTACTGCTGTACTTTATACAAGGGTGACATTATAATAATAAATAATATTGCTCATCAAAAAGAAAATAACCGTAAAGTCTTAATTGGAAGAAAATTTTTAATGTTAAATAATATGTTTGAAATACCATGTAAATCTTCTTTATTAGATATTTACATAGTAGAAAAACTTTCTGACAACTGTTTTGGCCAATAGAAGAAATTCAACATAAAAATTGTCTTTTTGCAATACCCGGAAAAAGTGGTTCTTTTGCATCAATTCCTCTAATACATTCAGACATATAAATATGCAATATAATAAATTGCAATAATGTATATTAACTGTAAATATAAAAAAATTTAAAAAAAACAAAAAAAAAAACTGTAAATATGTACCGGTACATACCGGCCTATACACAACATAGGTACACACTTCTAAAAATATTGTATTTTTAAATTAGTAAATTTGTCATTATTTTTCAGTATATTAATGATATATTATGTTGTTTTCAGGAATTTTATAATTGTAGGATTTGACGATGGACTTCAAATTGTTTGTAAAAATTGGAAAAAAAATAATGATTTTTTTTACCCTGATGGTATAACTAATAAAAACAAGTACTATAAATTAGTTTCAAAAATGGTTTCGCCAGGCTACCAAGCAGAGAAATGTAAATGGTCACTACACTCTATCTTAAAAATCTATGGTTCTGATGGTTAGTGTCTATTGTACTTCTTTTAGCCTGCTATTAAGCATATTAATTAATATTAATGATCTTATGTTTTTCCCAAATTGCATTAAAAGCTTTTTATGAAATTTTAATAATTGCTTTAATGTAACTTCAACTAAATTTCAACTTAATTTTATATAAACTTTAATTATTTATCCATATTAAAGATATGTACATTTTAGTGTATATAATAAATTAATAACATAATACTTAAACGCCAATAACCCTGGCAGTTGAGGCGTATTTCTAAATAAAAAAAAAAAAAATAACATAATAATTGTTAATTAACACTTGTCTTTTGTTATGAATGATTTTGCAGATGTATTTGAAATGGCTGTAAAAAAATTAAAAATTGCAGAAAACTACAGTGATGTAAATACGGATACTGATGTCAATAATGCAAAAAGTCAACTGCAAAAGTCATTAGGGCAAAAAAAAGTATGATTCTGACTCAAGCACTGAATCTTGGTCACAACTAAACCATCCAGTAAAAGTGTCATCTTCAAAGGGATTGAAGTATCCAAATCCTCCTTAACCTATTGGTATGAATAATATTATAAATTGTATTTATCAATTAGTAATGATATTACTAATAGCTACACTTAAATATATTGTTGTATTTGCATTAGTTAAACATTTTAATTTATACAACTATGATAACCTCTTAAATTCTTATGTTTCAGCATCATCAAGTACATTTAAAAAGAATACTCCTGACCAGAAAATGAAATGTAATAGCTTTTTTTATTAAATTTAATATAGAAAGTGTTTAATTATAATTTTAGTATTGGACTTGCATGTTTTTAATACCAACATTGCCTAACATTCTCACTTGTTTTATTTTATTTTATTTAAATACATTATAGTAGCACGTTCAACATCTAGTAGTTCAAAAATGTATAATCCATGCGATAGTTTTGACATAACTCCAACATTTGACAATCCTGCTACATCGACTCAACGCATGAAGATTAAATGTAAATAATTGCAATTTTAATTTTACTTATCAAATATAATAATATTATGTATGTCAAATAATTAATATTGCACAATATAATATTATAAAAAACATTTTGTTTTAGCACCAAATATGTTTGGCGACTTGAATCTCAGTAGTATTTCTAATTCAAGTGAACTCAACAAAAGTAATTTTTTTATTAGAATTTTTTCTACTTTCTAGTATATTAGTTGTATAATATTACAATATTTTATGTATCTAAGTTCCAGATTTAACCAATGAACATTTAGATGATAGCTTACTTTCCAATTCAAGCATGGAATTAACTAAAATTAATTCACTATTTCCAACACAATCCATACAAAAGATTTCTAATCAGCATACCACTATAAAAAGTAATTTTTTATAGCTATTTTGATTTATTTGTTTTTGATATTATTTTGATATAATACTCTATAATATTACGTAGTATTAGAATTTGTGCAAGTATGCATTGACAATTTGACCTACAGTTTTAGTAATTCTTGTAATCCTTCTCCCTATAGATCTTTAGAAAAAAAAACAGAATTATGATATCTTCATTATTTTAGAGTTATCATAATGGTTAAATCCTCACAGGACGCTGTATTTAATTATTTTAACAGACTGTTATTATAATGTATTTTATAAACAATTTTTGTAGGTTCAGATGTAATGAACAGTGAAGCAAATGATGATTTTATAAGATATCTTGAATTTGATGATGTAATAAAGAACAATTAAACATTTTCATCGAAAAACAAAAGTCAAGAATTGATTCAAGGTAGCAGTCAATGTAAACGTATGTTTCATATAAATTATAACAATAATAACACTTTAGCATGCCCAACCATTGATTAAATATTATAAATAATTTTTTTTAATGTATCTTTATTAAATTCAACTGCATTGGCCATTTTTCTTTTTAAACTTTAGAATATAAACTAGCTTAAATTTTATTTTTGTAGATTATTGGATTTGAGTTATTATTTTTTTTAAATTTAGTTGGTTCTAGATTTATAAGAAAAATGTTATTCCAAGAGGAAAATTTTGTAAGGTTCTATTTTTACTAAGGTCCTCAATATCCAACACTTGTATTATTATTATATTATAATGTATTATTTTTATTAATGCACTTTTTTAACATCATGATTTCAGATGATTTATCTGTTCTCGAAGATTTAGCTGAAGTGAAGGTAAATGTTCAAAAACTGTTGTTGAATCAAAAAACCATTCTAAACAAGTTGGAAAAATTACTAACAAATGATCGTTCAGTTGATAACTGCCTGCAGAATATTACATCAACACAAATTGATGAATTTGAAATACACTTCAATGACAATTTTCCTTTAAAAGAATTAACACAATTTAATCATATTAATGACATTTTAAACAATAAGGCATACTACAATCTTATGGTAAATATTATTTTGTATGCATATAGTGTTCATGCACAATAATAATAATATGTTTATCAATTTATTACTTATAAGATTTAATACATTTTCAGAAAAAGAAACTATCAATGTATGGTGGATCGAGCATTAATGATGTTACACGTCATATTCTTATAAAACTTTTGAGCAATGAAATATCAAGATTTATTACACTTACTGGCCCTAAAGGAAAAAAAACATGTTTTGCCAGTACAAACTATTTTAAAGTATTACTAGGTGTGTGTATTAATTTATCAAAAATAAATTATACTAACTCTATTACATTATATACATTCAACAAAAAATATGTTCTGTTTGATCAAATAGCTGCAACTGATACTAATTTCTCAGATTTCTTCGATCTCATTACTTGAGTATTACATTCCCATAGACCTTGATAGTAGCCGCTGTCAGCCGAACCTAAATTTTTACTTTTGCTCATTACAACCGTGTTTGATATCCAAACTTATTTTGTAGAATATTAATATTCTATACAATTGCACATGAAGGAAATTGAAATTGCAAGTGCATATTATGTAGTTATGTGTGAATTACTTTCATCAATCTTTTTTATTTTGTTTACATACAGATGTTGTCAGAGTCTTTTATGAATCAGCCACTGAGAATCATGTCAAACCTGCGATTCAAAGTTGGTTTAAACATGCACCTGACCGTTTAACTACTACACAGCACAAAAACAATGTATCCCCAAACATGTAGCAACATCAATGCATTGATTAAAATACATAATTCAACTATAGTTACCAGCTGGTATAATAAGAATTTATTATATTTTAAACAGTTAATGGTTAAATTACTTTTTCATTTATTTTTTTATTTTTATTTATTGTTATAAGAAATTAACTGTTGTAAACTTAGTATACATCTAATAGATATCTATTTAATGTGTATTATTAAATATTATATAAAATGTAATAATGTGAAGATTTCATAAAAAAGAAATAGTTATGAGTTCAAATTATGCACCTATAGTATACTAATTAAACTGTATATAAATAGTTATGTAATAAATAATATGTAACCTAATTATATAATTTTGTAATCATTTTAAGTCCAGAAATTGGAGAATTTTGAAAACTATTTAGCACAGATAATAGTTAAGTACCTAATTAAAAGATTTGAATTGATCAATCAATTAAAAAATTATAATTCATTCTGGTATTTTAGACTGCACAGCTAATTGTTATTTTAGTAGCAGTTGTCTATTAATATATTATTACTTATGTATTATATACTTCTATAGAATTATAATATAATACTTAAGTATTAAGTATATATAAATTATACTTGAATACAGGCTGGAATATATTGTGTGCTTACCTAGTTTAAAAATTGATTTTTGTTCAAGTAGGTACCTATATAGGTACTAATTAAAATTAGTTATTATAAATAATTAAACTATCTATAGTTAAATTATAACAATGGACATTTTTGGACCTATTCTTGAAGCTATCTGGCACAATAATGGTGTAGTTCCTATTTAAGTCATTTCAGGAAGTCCTTGGGAGGCAGACATTCGTAATTACAATAATAAGCCTGTGGACTTCCTTTTTAAAGCCTATGACTCAGAATGGCTCAGCCTAAGCAGTTCCCTTAGTTCCTGAAGGAATATCCTAAATACGTCCAAAGAACTTCCTTGTGTTGTTAGGGTTATTATTATATTCATGTATTTAAAAGGTTCGTCCCGTAATGTAATGTAAAATAAATAAATGAATAAATAAATAACTAAATCAACAGCCCATAAATCATCAATACCTTTAGTAAAAATTCTTCTTTTAGGAAATCTTATTCTAACAGGTTTATGAAGTTCTTTAGCTAATACCATTGTATCTGTATCATTTAATTTTCTATATGAAATTATTGATTTATTGGGAATATTCTGTTTAATTACAGGATATTTTATAAATTTACTTTTATTTGTTTGACAAATGAAACATTTTGATGAAATTCTCCATCTACCATTAACTGTTTGAATTTTAGTTGCATTTATATTTTTTGTTTGAATTTTACATTTATGACAATATATAGTTTGTAATAATTCATTGCTCATTTCTTATTTATTTTAAATAAAAAAAATTTTCAAACAAATTATTGAAAAAAAAAAAAATTATATTTACTAATATACATAAGAAATGGAAACAAAAATTTTAAAGATGGTTTCAATAAAATCAACAATGGACATACATTTATAAAATTAATGATTTGGAACAAGGAAAATCATACAAAGTAAATAGTTTCATAAAGATTGATACAAAGTTTGGAAAAAGATTAGCTGTTGTGTTAAACGATGAATTAAATTAAATGATAAAATAAATTTACTTTTATGAATGGTATTTATAAAAGTTAAAAATGGTTGTATTCTTTTAAACAAACCTATTCACAATAATGATGATCTTTTTTTAGGTCTCTATTAGACTGTTGTATAAAAATTAAACAGAATATAATATAAATAAAAAAAGGTAGATATAGTATTGAACAATTTAACAAAGAAATAGAACCTCTTATTTTAACATTTTATAATGAAACTAATAGAATTACAATTAAATCTCCTTGTTATTATAATTTAGATGAAAAATTAAAAGAATATTTAGGTTTTAAAAACAGTGAATTTAATTTATCAATAGTTAGTAGTGATCCAATGATGGTTTTATAAATATTTCAGCCTCAATCGGCATATGTTTTGATGAATATTTATCAAAATGTTTAGGTATTGATAATACTGGAGATTTTATAACACAAGCAATCCCAAAAAATAAAAAATTGCCTAATTCATACGGACTATAACCAGATATTTTTTATAAAATAAAAGCTATAAGCAAACCAATGATTTATACACAAGGTTTTATAAAAAATATTAAAGGTATTATTTCTAATGAAAATAGTAAAACCGAATTAAAAGGAAATTATTCAATTAAGCAATTAAATAGCTTATTCCCTTCGAATATAAAGTTGGAAAATAAAGATAATTATATTTAAATAATAACAAAAGATTATTATTCATTTGATCCAAATTTAAGTTTAAGTTTAAGAGGGTTTGATAAAGATATAATATATACACATTTTGGAGAAAATTCATCATTAAATAATAACAACAATATATTAGAAGTAAATTGTAATATAATTGAAGAATTTATTACACATGATATTAATGAGTATACTCATTATGGTGAAGATGGTTTATTTTTATTTCAATATAATTCTAATATAATTTTAAAACAACCTTCTAAAATTATATATAGAGCAATAAGTAAAAATCGGTTTCAAAATATAAAAATTAATATTTTCGACTTGAGAGGTAGGTAATATTGTTAATTTTGATGAAGAATTTATTGTTGTTCTTGATATAATAAAAAAAATATATATAAAAAAATTACCCTTCAGATTTGAAAAGTAGCTTTTGATTACTTGTTAAATTTTCATGATATTTTATCATGAAAATTAAAGTGGAGAAAGATTTTTTAATATATTTAAATCAATTCATCAACTATTCCTCTTTCAATATCAAAGGCATACACTGAACTAGAAATCAAACAAATGTAATAAATTGTTTTATCAGGTAAAGTTTGACCAAAATCCACGTTTAAAATTACTTTACAGTTGGTTATTGTAATTTGATTGGGGTGTCTAGTCATGTTAGCAACAAAAAATGGTCTAAATTGTTTAAAATTAGATTTAGATAAATGCATTAATGGATTTTCTTCATGTGTTTTATAATAGGTTTTTTTATAACTCATATGATCTTCATATAATTGACAATATCTTAAATCATTAAAATCTTGATTTTGCAATTCATTAGGATATATTTTTCCATTTACTTCAAATGAATAATTAACAACACTACAATTATCAAAATGACTATCATTACAATTTTGATTGTCTAATCTATCTTTTTGAAAAAAAAACAGCACCAAACAATGGGTGTTTACTATTTTGATAATTATTTGTTAAATCTAATCTTATCTTTTTTCCTGTAATATTTCTTACTTCAATACATTGCCATTTTTAAAAGCTAAAATACATTTTTTCTGATGAATTAATTCATCAACTATTTAAATTTTTGTTATTTCATCATAGTCTATTTCTTGCATTTCAACTTTTAATTCTAAAATATTAATTTTACCACGTTTTGCTTTAATATTTTTTGTCTCTGTTGTAGCACCAGTGTTTACCTAGAAACAACGCATCATCATCAGTATTTCTTGTAAAAATTATTTCTAATTTAGCATTGTAAAGAGGACATTTTATATCTTTCATCGATCCTAAACTTAAGTCTGAAAAACGAATAATGAACTCACTACTTCCTTCTCCTTCATATGCAGATTGAAATCCTGAATTTAGCGTAGGAATGTTTCCATCAATAGCATAACTCATAAAACCTTTTACTAGACTTGATCTTCCAATAAACTCAATTTCATCAATAATTTTATTACCTAATTTAATTGCAATTTTTTGAAACAAAAATGCTCCAGCATTATCAGATATCTGAACATTAGATTTTTTGGATATTTAGTATCATCTTCTTGTACACAATCAAATAATATATGAAGTTTTGAATTTTTAATATTCAGAAATTTATCTTTACCATCTACTATAACTATTGTATTTCGGTTAGGTTTATTTAATTCTGTTGTAATTTGAGGTATGTAACTTTTATATTGGGGCTATTCATTATATAATCATCATACTTATTTAAAATATTTTCCATTTCTTATTTATATTAATAAAATATATTTTTTTTTTTAATAAATGGATAAAGTCATAGTAAAATTTTTTATTGAAGATGAAAATAAAAAACAATCTTTATTTGAATTACCTTCACGTTGTTTAATTGTAGGATCATCGGGGTGCGGCAAAATAACCTTGTTGTATGATACTATGATCTGATTATAAATTATTGGATTCCTTATTTAAATCTATATATTTTTACAAAAAATATTGATCAACCAGTTTATAAGAAAATAAAAAATATATTTGATGATATACCTTCTATAAACACATATTTTTCTAACGATGAAATAATATCTGTAGATGATTGTGAACCAAATAGTGCAGAGATTTTTAATGATTTTCTAAAAGTAAAACAAGACATGGTAATTGAATATTTTATATGATCAAGATAAAAAAATATTAGTGTTATTTATTTGTTATACTTCAGTAGATATAAAAACAATAAGAAATAATTTGAATGTTTTAATTGTTAAAAATCAGTCAAATTATTATTTTGAAAAAATATGGTCCAATTTGATTAGCAAAAGTGTAGCTTTAGAAAAATTTAAAGAAATTTGTAGAACTTATTGTAAAAAATATGATAAAAAAAATAAAACAAAAACATATTATGGTTTCATAACAATAGACTTGATAAAAAATTTAATCTATGACAAAAAAGGTAATATTTTAAATACCGATGACTGATGAAGATGTTTTTCTTTTATTTTTATATAATAAATGGATATTAAACAAATTCAAAAAGAATTTCAAAAAAATTTTTTTAAAAATGTAGCATTTGAAGATCAAACACAAAACAATTCCAAGATAGGAAATAATTTAAAAAACACATCAGATATAAAAATGCAGAAAATAATTAATATTAAAAAAAATTTACAAAGTAGGTTTAAAAATGTATTATTAAAACCTAATGAAACAGAGATTGTTATTATAAAAAAAGATGATGATGAAGATAATATTAAAAAAGAAAAAAAACAATACACATCTACAGATTTAAAAAAAATAATTAATAGCGAGTAGTATAATATAATCAATGGTATTACCTATTACGAGGGAGGGTCTGCAATATATTATACGTATACACTGTACAGCGATAAAATTAATTTATAATATATATATATTCATACAGGCTGATTTTTTTAGCATACTCGCATCATTTTTATGCTTAAATTATGCATATATTCAAATTTTGATTTTTGGAATTTTTAAGTGTAGTTAAATACTATATTTTCGTGTACCTACTTAGATTTTTCACAATATTTAAAGATTATCCTGTGACGATACCAACATTTGTTTTTCAAATGACAAACTATATGTTGTAAAGCAAGATGTGATTCAGATAATTTTTCTGAACATTTTGACGTATTGTAATCAATACAATTATTTTGGGAGGGAATATTCTATGAGTAAAATTAGGTTCTGGTATAAGCTGGTAATGCAGCTGGCCGGCTGTGCGCCGACTTATCATGTGAGATATTATTTATTTATTATTGTCACTTAATATATATTTTAGTTGTAAAAATAACAATTGATTATTATTATTTTATCATACCTTTTTTAGTTGTACGACGGGACCGCAATATTATTATTTATTTCTTAATATATTATTTATACATATATAATATTATTACTATTCATTATTTCGAGTTACTTACTTTTTCAAACCTTAAGTTCAAGTTACACGCACACGCCACACACTCTCAGAATTTGCTCGGCGAACTTGCAGTCCACCACCCATTAAATGCAATACACATGAAATTAACTGTTTGGTCTGTGTGTGTGTAATGTACGTAGCGATGTATTTCGGCGACACGACCTATGATGTTATGTCAGTGTAGGATATTTTATATTGTTATTAATTATTATTAATATGGTAGCCGGTAGGTTGAATTAATATTATTCTTAAATCATCAATGATGCAGGAAAAATATTAAATATATCTATGTAAAATTGAGCTGTTTTGGAACAGAATTACAACAAAATGATACCTAAACGTTATTCTTGTGTTAATTTGCAATTTTGTCCAAATTTGAACTTAAAATGTCTGTAAAAAATAACTGTATTCATATATTTTTTAGATTTCTTAGTTATGGAAAAAACTGCTTAAGTGAAGCCTTGTTTTAAATTTTCAATCCTTAGCTATAAAAATTAAAATTTGTGTACATTTTTAACTACAAAATCATTTTCGATTTGATACATATTGTCAATATTTGAACTTAAGATGCTTATAAAAAAAAATCGTGCCTATGAATTTTTAATATTTTTCAACTGTACTTGTAACAATACATCAAGAGTCTTAAATTAAATTTTCATGTTTTTTGACCAAACCAATACAATTTTATTGTGACATTTATAGAAAAAAAAATGAAAGAAAATGAAAATTGAAAATGTCTGTCAACAGCTTAAAACGAGTCAAAATATTATTAATAATACTATCAAGTAGGTATATGAATTCATGAAATAAAAATTTGGTATAATTTCAAGTGTCTACAAAAATTCGTTTTAGAATTACAACAAAATAAGAAAATCACTACCTACAAGAAAAATCGAGTGTTGTAAACCAATGTTGTTTAAATTTCAACTTCAAACGCTCACTAAAGTTTAATTTGACTTTCCGGTAGAAATGTATAAGGAAGCTTGTACTACATTTTTAAATCTTAGATATAAATAGAAATTTTTTTATAAATTTATAACTAAATATAATTATTGCTAATTTTCGTGATTTTCACGAATTTTGTCAAAATTCTAAGTTTAAACGCTCATAAAAAATTATTGTGGATTCACGATGAATTTTTTTTTAAATTTCCACCAACAACAAGTTACAAGAAACCTTGTATTACATTTACAATTTTTTTGACGGAGCGAATATTTTTTTATCGGCGACTCGAGTTTAAAAAAAAACAAATAATAATCCAAAATTTAATATGTCTATAAATAGTTTAACACAAATCAAAATACTTTGAAAATTTTACTGTGTATAGAAAATGCTTACACAAATATTCAGTGAAAATTGCATGTAACTTCGGTCATTTTTGTTAGAGTTACACTAGAAACCAAAATCGATTTTCTCGAAAACTGGTTTTGCGTAAAAATTCCCCTTTTTCCTAATTATTTTGTTTGTTTTTCCTGTTGCTTTTAAATTAAAAATTTTGACCTTCTGATTGCATCAACTATATTCACTTTCCTTTCAGAAAAGATGCTGTTGATGAAAATCGAAAGACTTCTACTGCCCGAACACGCGATCACAGACACAAAAAATAAATAAATAAAAACACACATCATTGTAAAATCAATACATTTATCGTTCAGCTCAGAATCTAATATTCATGAGGATTTCAAATTTATACGAACCTACCTATAATATTTTATTTTTCTAAATGCGAACATTTTTTCCAAAAATTCAGATTAATTTTAAGATATTACACAATGAATATATATTGAATATATTATATTTGTCATACAAATATTATATAATAACCAGTAACCAGTACATATTGTTCCATGACTTAAACAGTCTTAAATTTTCCATTACTGTGATCCGCTATCCACCGTTAAATGCCAATAGTAAATAGATATTAGATACACAATATTATTATGCATTGAATTCAACCATAAAAAATTATGATTTTCATTCATAAGTCAAAGAATAGATGAATATTATGGTATTTAATTTTCTTTGTTAGCACTTCTAAAAGATAAACTTGTCCAGAAATGTGTTCAATAAGGCGGATGTAGCATTTTTACATACTGTAAATGTTGGGATGGCACAGTACTATAAAGAGGTTATTTTCTACAGTCTCAATTCTCAGGAGTTATTCTAATCGTGTTGAAAACGTTCAAGTTTGTTGTTACAGACATCTATTAATGATTTTTTCATAACTTATCATTGCTTTCAAATCAAATACCTTAGTACTTGATATCATTGTATCTTACAAGCATGCCCACAAGGTATGCAAGCCATTCCTTACTTGGAGTCGACAAGTTTAAAGTATTGTATATTCCTTTGAAGCAGGGGAGGCTCCAGAAACATGAAGCTGCCTCTGCTTTCAAGCGAGTTGCTTACATAATATAAAAAAATAAATGAAAAATGCTGTCTTCTAAAAATGGTCTCAGAAAATGTATATTGAAGAAGTTATAAACATCCATGAAAACATAATAACAACCATATCTAAAATTAATTGAAATAAGAATATTCATTTTGTAACTGTTTTGTACTCTAACCTTACACCAGGACTCATGCTATTGGACATATTATATTCTATGCATGGAAAACATTAATATGGTGTGCACAATTTTTCAATTTAAACTAATTATACAGCCAAAATATTTCACATAATTTGCGAAAACTAACATTCATAGTCAAATGCTAAAAGTGTACCTACATAAGTGCTATAATTTGTAGTTGTTATTTATTTGACACATTATTTAAATATTTATAATTACATTATAAAACACACATTTTTACTTTTTATTTATATTTCAATGCTTTATTAAAATTGTTATACATACAAACATTTTTTTGGAATTCTTAATATTCTATAAAAATAATATATATCAAAAGTATTTAGCGAATCTATTGCATTATATATTGTAGACCAGCGTTTCCCAAACTCTTATTTGGGCTGGCCCGGTAATTTATATATTTTTCACCTTCATGGCCCACCAAAATATTTTACATTTACCAATATGTAATAAAACGCAAAATAAAACACATTTGAATCATCTCTCCTGTCTATTTGACTTCTTCTTCATACTTAACAGTTTAAATTATCAAACGAAAATGATAAATAACAAATTTAATATGAGAATTTCATTAAATTCTGCGACCCGGTATTACATTTTGATGGCTCGGTAGTGGGTCGCAACCCACTATTTGGGAAACGCTGTTGTAGACTAAAGTACACTAAGCTTAGTTCATTATTATAAAAATATTTAAACAATCAATTGAAATCCTATTTTTTTAAAAATTAATGCAATTTTTTTATGTGGCACACAGCCACATATATGCTATTATTGATATTTAACCATAAGACATGATACAATGAAATTGCTAATTTTGTTACAAGTATGGGAAAAGTACTAATTCAAAATATGTCGTACAAAGTAATTTAGTGAAATTAAGATAAATTTATCAATGCACATTATAAAGCTTTAATTATTTGACGACTGACTTGCATCGTTTGGATACCTTATTCAAAATTTCAAAATTTTAATGTAAAAACAATTGTACAGAATTTTTGTTTAACTACAATAATAAAGAAATTTCTTAACAATTGCAAATATTCAAGTACGGTACACAAGCATTATTTATTTCTTTTCGGCCTTCTTCTAAATTCTTGCGCTCCAACCTAATTGCGGCTGGCATAATTTCCATTCTTTTTTCGATGAAATTGTTCATACTCAAACAGTGTACAACACTGGTTATAGGAACCAGACATATTGGACAACAATTATTTTTCTTTGACCAATTGTCAATGCACCATTTACAAAACATGTGAGTGCAACTAAGCAATACTGGCTAAAATAAAAATAAAATAAAATCATTAAAGTGATAAGTTGAATTCTTATGACAATGTGGTTCTCTAAAATTAGTTATATTTTTAATTGTATCATTATTACGCATATTATATTTCCTGAAAAGTTGATAAAGTTTTACCTTTATAAATATTTCATGACAAATAGAGCACTGGTAATCCTTATCTGCCAACAGATCTGCATTAAATTCCAGAGTAAGCATAGCATTTCTATCTTTTACCTCTTTCAACTGTGTGGTCAATGAATTTGATGATGTTGTAAGAATTTCAATTTTTCCGTTCAGTTTGGAATTTTTCTCTTTGAGTGATTTTAAATCTTTGGACAAAATTAAAAACATTATTTACACAATTAGGGGGACATAAATACTATGAAAAATTAGATCGATATCATCACAGCTGAAACAGTTTTTTTCAGTATGTCCTTCAGTCTTTCCGTCGCCTCTAGCCCATATTGTAGTTCTCCACTTCTGATTGGTTGATTTGTTTCTATGTTATATATGTATGTATATATAAGAACGGAGGATGGGTATCAAAAAACTGTGATGATACCTATCTATTTTGTCATGATTGAAACCATGTTATAATATACGGTTTTTTTTTAAATTTAGTATATTTGATTTCAGACCTTGTAACATCCGGTAGTAGTTGTTAGTTCTAGTCAGTCTAAAAGTAAATAATACAAATCAAAAATTAATTATAACTATTATAGTTATAATTTCATTTAGTGAAAAACTTACTCCATGGTGGACTTGAGGGTGGGTGTCTTTTGATTCTTCTGACTAATGGTAGATGCAGCTCCAAAATCTATTTAAGGGGATTTAAGATACAGTTTTGATAAGGAAAAAAAATTGATTATATAACTATCAGTTACTTATATAATGTTCTAATATTTGAAAATATATTATAGTATTCTATTTCTTTCATATAATTCATATTACCGCATGCCCCGAGAAACAAGGCACACTTTATCACTCATTACCCTAAAAACATTTTTCAATTCTGTTTGCGAGACATTAAACTAGACTAATGGATTATAAATTCTTATGACTTAAATGTTTTTTGTCTTATGTATATTGCAAATGCTCAACAAAACTTCATTTTTTTTTTAAATGACAACCCCTATTTGAAATATTTTCGGATTGATCTTTTTTGAGATATTTTGATGGATTAACTTCTGTTAAAAGTCTAGTTTAATGTCCTGCAAAAAGAATTGTAAGATATTTATAGGGTAATGAGTAATAAAGTGTACCCTGTTTTTTAGGATACACAGTACATGTAGTTAATTTATATCCATATACAATTTATTTTACAACTTTTCAGTTAAAATTTTAATATTTCAGAAATGTCAATATTTTTTTTGCTATTATTATTTCAATCTTATTAGTAAAACAAACTATATCTATAATCATAATCATTTACTTTTTGTGTCTAGTCTAGAATCATTTATTTTGATTGGAATCTTGTAAATAAAATTATGTTTAATAATATATTAATATTTAGCCACAGCCAATTTCTAAGTACTTGAAAGAATATTATCATTAAATACATGATACTCATATGACGGCTTGTCATGTCTATTACACATTTATTGCCCAACCCACAAGATCCACTCAAGTAAAATGTATAAATGTACAAAGGTGTCTTGTCAAAGGTTAATGAAAACAGATTTGAAATTAAATTTTATAGTAACTCAGAAAGAAAATTTTAGATTTTCATAGATTCAAAATGTTCATAATTATTTTCAAAAGATTACCAGAAAAAGTGACCCCCAATTTGATAATAGATCATTTAATATAGTTTCGATTTTTCTATTGTAAGTTTTTTTACATAGTTGAAATGAGCTATAGGTCATAATAATTTAGCGACATTCCAATATAATTATTTAATTTATAAATTTTAAATGTAATGAACAAGAGGTATTCTAAAATTGAGCGTAGGTAAACAATGAATATTAGAAGAGTGCAAATATTTTTATAGTTTAACTCTAATGTAGAAATCACAAAGTGGTTTAAAACGAGTAAATGGTATATTTATGAGATATTAGGTTCTAAATGAGTATTTTAATTTTCAATGCACGCATTATAAATATTTATAAGTTATAACATTATTTTAATATAATTTAATATTTATACATTAAAACCATCGTATAACTTATAATATCCACATTAATTAAATTATCATCTATTTTGTCTTCACACTATCTGTCGTGTGACATTTCCATCCAAAAGTTATAAAGAACTTCTAAACCGCAGTACAGCTTAATCTAAGAATCTATTATGTATATTATATTACGACATATTATGCATCTAATTGGAGTGTCGCAATTTTTATTATACATAAAGAAATCAGATATTGATGAAACATAACACACGGAAATATCTAATGGTTTAATATGTTTTAACACTAGTTGTTTAATTTGTTTAATAACACTAATTAGTAATTACAGATCATATGTTTTAAAATTGGTTGTAAATAATACATCCTCTTTTGCTTTTTTTGTCATATAAAATATATGATAAGACAATGAAAGTAAATTTATTGCCATATATAAACGTAGTCTGAGAATAGTAAAAAATGGCATATCTCCATCCCTTCCTTTCAATAAATCTGAGGACACCGCTAAGCGAAACTAACTCGTTAAAGTACACATATTTACCATCGTAGTAAGCTGTTTATACCTGAAATGTTTCCTGATAGGCACGGCTGTAGCTGCCTCGGACTGCTGAACGACGAATTGCAGGTGGTCAAGCGCAAGACTGCAGCAGTTTGAGCACTAAGAAAAAAATGACATAAGTAGTTTCTTTGTATGATATTAATTACTGTAGTTCGTCTCAAAAGTCGAAATAGAATACACCGATTTCGAGCACCATGAATGACGACCACAGATGCTTGAACCCAACAACTACCAAAACCAGTATCATACACCATGTTATAATAATCTGTAGAAAAATAATAAAACTACCGGTGTTGCCCTAAATGTATCTATAAAATGATTTAATGTTTAGAGGCAATATTAGGAGAGTTTTGTAGAACGAAGATGGCTTAACAGCCGATCCGAGCGCTCTGGTTCAAATAGCCCAGGTGCAGCTATAGATCAAATGCGTGGAGCCTAACCTACTTTTGAGACGGAGTACAATATGTATAAGTATAATATATTCACTCAAACGACGACACGTGGAAGTATTAAATACGAACACTGTTTACTTCCATACAATATACTATGTGTACACACCTGCGGAATGATGGCTTCGGAGTGTTCTGGACAGTACGCGCGGCGGCCGAGGGTTGGTCGCAGCAACGAGTCAGCGAGTGTTGAGTAGCCAATTGTAATTTGTTAGATGTCGACAGAAACAGGACAACAGAGCTCAGAACGAATGCAGAATGGACGAACGCCGAACGTGTCCGTCGTGAATTCAGTAGTGATGGCGTAAAATAGCAGTAGCACTGTGGCAGTGATTTTTTCACAGTGATTCCAAACTTCCAAAGCAGCAGTCACACACGGTTACTCAGATATGGAAATACCAGTAACCAGTGATTGCTACTTTTTCATTTTTGACATTTTTAATCACATATGGGGCGCTACTGATACCATTGACGCAGAGTAATACCAGCATTACTGTATAACCACAGACCATTGAACTACATAATAACGCTCGCCGCCCATATGACTAATGTAAATAACACGGAGCTAGTGTGTTAGAAAGAGAAAGCGAATCCACGGACCACAGATATATATCTGTGCCACGGACTAAGGTTATAATAATATCTAATATCTTGGTCCGTGACGAATATTTTGGGTATTTCTATCTCTGTCTTTATAGATAATACTCCGTAATGTATTCATTTTTCAATGTTTGCCGCCATAAATATTGTGAACGATGTCTCAGCTTTTTGTTTTAACTGCTTGAAATTGACGTGTGTTAACTTTGTTTTATAATATATTCTAGTCTATACGTACAAAAGACCATGGACTATATTTTAGTGCTTAGACTAGTATATTAAAATTTAAATAATGTTGTATTTTTATTCAAGCTTTATAGTGATATACTGATATTTTGATTTATGTATAGAGAACATAGTAAGTATAGTACCTAGTAGCATGAACAGTATGTATCACTGGTGATTGGTACCTATTAAACTAAACATCAATTAAATGGCCATAATATGTGGGTACAGCCGGTACAGGATATGTCAATGCTCAATATATTTTACATTAGTGATTATTGAACATTAGATGAGAAATATTCAATCATAATTTTGTTAAATCTAAAACAAAAATTATTTATTATTGAACTATAGACTGTCAATTTAAGGTAATGACTAACACACTAATGGCTCTATCTAATAATTATCCATTTTGATTTAAGAACAACAGCATCTGTGGTTTTTTAGAATTTAAATGGCATCTCCGGTCAGATAATATTAAACCGGCTTTTGAAAATACATGCTCGCATGGAACTGATGAACTAAAACAGCACAACATTCTTCTCACCAAAATGCTAAGAAATGGAAGATTGTGTTTTTGTTCTTTCCATCATATCAAAGGATTAGAATTTCTCAAAACTAATGCTTCTTCCGTGTAACGCTGAACTTCTATTATTGCCTGTGATCTTGAAGTTCTTTCAACCGGGTGAATATGAGTAACTTAAGTATCAATAGTTTCCCAAATTGAAAATGTCTTTTCTTTAGGTGCAGATGTGCTTTCTAAGGATTTTGAAAGTTCAATATTTGATGTAGTAGTAACTTCAGATCTGGACAAAGAAATTGATTGACTTGTGGAATCGATGATGTCATTTTTTATAGTATTTAGCATACTAATGTTGTTTACAAATCTTACATTTTTAAATCGGGGATCCAGAAACGTACATTTCCCTAAAGTATTACTTTTTTCAAGGTTTCCCTAGCTTTGTCTGTCATTTATACCGGTAACTAAATTATTAATTAAATCATTTGTTCTTTCAAGTAATTACATTTTTTCATTAGTTCACAGATATTTTGAAGACCGTGAACAATAATAATTGTCAATAAGCTGCCATGTACTGTTCGCCACTGATTGCTTTAATTGCTTCTTCAAATTGGCTTAACACTTTGCAAAATTCTCTAACACTTAACCATTCCTCTGAGTTTAAGCTGTCTAGGGCTTTGTCCTAAAGCCCTATTGTTCCTCTGATTGCCAATTCCAAATCAACAAAACGCTGTAGCATATAAAATGTTGAGTTCCAACACGTTGAAACATCTTGAAGCATTTTTTTTATTTGCTTTTTCCCTAAATTTGTTTGGTAAGTCATTAGCTTGTGATGTAAGTGATACTTTTTCTAAAATGTGTTGAATTCGCTCTAACATTATCAATGAGACTGGATTCTTGTTTTAATGCAGACTACAATTAAATTATGGGTATGAACAAAACGACCAAGATTTTTTAATTTTAAAGTACTTAATACATTTTTTATATTGTATACATTGTCTGACACAGAAGATACAATTGTTTTATCCACGCCCCATGTTTATAAGACATTTTTAATCTCCTTACTAAGATTTTCAATTGTATGACTTACACTATAAGGGTGACAACTCAACAAAACTGACCGAAGTACAAAATTTAGATCAATTAAATTTATGTGATAGCCATAAATCCTTTTGTATTTCTAGAAGTCCAACAGTCAGTTGTAATACAACAAGTTTCCAATTCTATATCAATTAAAATTTTCATTGCATTCATACATTTTTCATATTCTGCTGGGATTAAAACTTTAGATACAGAATGGCGGTTAAGAATTTTATATTTTGGATTAAGTAAATGTACAAATTCTTTGAAACTTGGATTATCAACTACACTGAATGATTGCAAATCTTTTGTAAATTGTTTTAAAAAAGAATGGTCCACTTTTTTTGACATTTTTTTTGGTGTATAGTGCTATGGACTGGCATCCTGCGTTAGACTGGTGGAGATGATAATGGGGTAATGCTATAGATTAACGTCTTTCACCCGTCTTAAAGGTAATTACGCGGTAACAACAGGCGTATAGACCAGGTACATTTCTTTGATTGCACAATCCTGTACCAATATTTACACCAGATGTCGAAGCCATAGACATAGGGTCACCAATAGGGAGGGCCGTAAAAAACGGGAAAGTATTTTTCAGGAAAATTAATATCAGAACGATATTTCTATGAACCATATTTTTCATGAACACTATTCAACAAGAATTTTATTTAATGGAATTATTTTTTTCAGAATGTTTTTTTTTTGGAACAATAATACCATTGAATATGTTTGTCAGGAAATTATTTTCTCAAAAACCGTTTACAAAGGATTGGTATGTATTAGAATTATACTACACAGAATCGTACGAATCGGGACAGTTTTTTAAAGTACGGTAAAAACAGAAGTTTAGCACTTATCAATTATGATAAGGTAGGTAACCATATTCCTGCATACTCTGTTGCCTATTCATATCTTACAAGGGTTTTTAAAAAAAATATTTATTTTTCAGATATAATTAAGAATTCAAAATCGTCAAAGGATGAATAATAATTATTATTATTTTTAAAATAATGAAATCTATTATGCACATTATGTACCTACCTAATTTAAAAAAATAGTAATTACCATTAGAAAATATAACATAATGAAACAATTTTGAGTAATATAACGATCATAGCTTTATACAATGTATGCATGACCATTGACCACTAAAAAAACAATGTCATTACAAGAGGAATAATGTTTATAATAAAAATAATTATAATTATACCATATAATGTTAATTCAGGTATCAACTATCAATAGAGTGCTATAATAACGAGGTGATTAAAATATTGTAAAAATATGATATTTAAAAATGTATAATAAAACATAAATAAAATACTAATCACTAAACATTTATTAAAAAATGTGTCTAGATCCTCAAAAGGTGAATTACAGATAGTTTCAGACGGATTCTATTTTATCTGTTAAAGATTTCGCATTATGATAAAGATTCAGAATATGTACTACCCATGTGCGGCACGTGGGGAACTTGAGCTCCAGAAATATAATAAAATTTCGACTATACGATATATTCACGATATTACCTCACATTTGGCTGCCCGGTGTACTTTGGACGGCTTTTTCGAAATGAATACGGAAAAATATGTTTTCCGAATTATTTTTAATCGAGCAACCAACGTAGTATTAATCTAACTTGAGTACCTACCTTCTAATTAGGTGATATACTAAAATGAGATACTGTATACGATCTGATGTCAGTAATATATAAGTGTTCAAAGTTCAATTTTTCCAATAATTGTTACTCGATAAACGATATCGATAGTGAACCAATGAACCAATGAACTACTCAATAAAGAATATTATTCAATCCTATTATATATAAATAAGTACTTATTAGTTGCTGTAACTGATAATATATTTGTATAGTTTATATTTTATTCAGTTTATGAAGACTTTTGGATCTTTTTATTTTGTTTGACATTACTAAAACATGAAGCATAAAGGTTTTGTATATAAAAATAATGGAGGCATCCATAAAAATAAGAGTGTTCGGTAAGTAAAATATAAACTAAATAGTAAATCATCATTCAATTTTTATGATTTTATTTTTTTATATTATACAGATATTTGATCTGCAAAACCAAATATTGCAAAGGCTCTGCTAAAATGCTTGCGAATGGGACAATTGTTGAGTTGGTGAAACATACGCATGACCCTGATGAACATGACCACAATCACGACATTTTAAAAAAAGCATTTAGGCAAACATTGAAAGACCGTTCTAAAAAAGAAACAACAAGACTCCGGACAATATATGACGAAGAAATGATTAGGTAAACATGAATTTAAATATTAATTATAAGTTATATCTTTAGTTAGCCACTATTAGACAAAAACTAGTTAACAATATATAACTACAGTTAATCATATAACTGCGATATTTTATTACGTACTAATAAAAAACTATTACAATAGTAACATTTTTCCTAGGTACCTACCTATTTATAATATTAGGACAAACGTGTTATATTTATTCGCGCCCCTAATATAAAGGAAAGACATAAAATCAAACAAATTGAAATATTGATCTCAAAGTATAAAATGAAATAAATTAAGATTAAACTTTTGGTATATTTAACTTCGTAATAGGTGCAGTAAACTAGTGATGCTCGAATGCGTAAAAATCGTAAAATAGCGAACTTCATTAGGACATAACTTCGAAACTAAGTCCGACCGCCAAATTCTGATTTCACCATGTTTTTCAGCATACTTAACTACGTAAGTTTTAATAAAAAAAGGGTGTCCGGTAAAACAGAAATGTTCCAAGCTCTTAAATGATAATAGGTACATATTTAAAATATATTTTATTAGAAATCCAGCTGCTGCAACCCTATACCCCTGGCCAGTGGCTGAAATCTCGATGAGAAAAGCCAGGAGAACAACTATGCCAGTTTTACCATCGTCATTGAGCGACTTGGCAAACTTCCTAGACTTCAATATGCAACGTTATATATGTTGTCAACAGCCCTTCTTCCAAGATAAGGTTACAGATACACACGGGAAATGTTCAATAATTTTTGCGTGCAGTACACTAATTAGAAAAATTGTTATGCTTTGAAGTAATGAGTTGCATGCTGACGCAACTTTTAAAGTTGTGCCTTCAATTCCACCAAGCCGTCAACTTTTCATCATGCATTTAATATACCAAAACCACGTGA
Source organism: Myzus persicae (assembly GCF_001856785.1). Classification (NCBI taxonomy): domain Eukaryota; kingdom Metazoa; phylum Arthropoda; class Insecta; order Hemiptera; family Aphididae; genus Myzus; species Myzus persicae. The sequence continues at coordinate 492 of NW_019101761.1, read as the reverse complement.
GTTCTGTTAATTAAAACTAAACATTTTTAAGTAAGTATACATTAATAATTTTTATTATTTTCTTAGTCCATACCGATTGTTTATACTTTGATGGAATCGAAGACTGAAGAGGCATATACTCTATTATTAAGCAAGTGCAAAGAATTATTTCCATTTATAAAGCCGTCAAATATAATGACTGATTTTGAATCTGGGTTGCTGAATGCTTTTAAATCTGTTTATCCAGATGCAGATCAGCATTCTTGTTTTTTCCATTATGTACAGGTATTTATAATATTATTTAAACTACTTAATTAGATTATTTTTATTATATAAATCTTAAACAGTATTGTTTATTCTCACTTGTTATTTCAGGCACTAGTAAAAAATATCAGAACAAGAGGATTAACGCACTTTGTTAAATCCAATGTAAATGCACAATTTTGTGTGCAGATGTTTTGTGCATTGGCATTATTACCTACAAATAAAATTGATGAAGGGTATACAGTAATT
>NW_019101760.1:0-5844 GCF_001856785.1 Myzus persicae | reverse complement strand
CGCCGAGCTCTAGACAAGCGATAATTAAAAATTTTTTCTTCCAATGACAAATGTCTGTGACTAAAAGGCTTCAATATGTTTGTTCGAAGTGGGAAAGCATCATCTCCTACACAAAGACCACCCTCCTGCCAATTGAGCAAATTTTTTTCAAGTGCAATATTCAAAGTAGAAACTTTGAATATTGTACTATCTGAAGCTCTTCCATCACTTCCTACATCGATGTATCTGAAGCAGTAATCGGCATCTACCATTGCAAACAAAACGATACTGTAGAATCCCTTGTAATTGTAAAATGTGGATGTACTGTTTGGAGGGCGAATGATGGCAATATGCTTTCCATCAAGAGCCCCACAGCAATTGGGAAAGTTCCACTTTGTTTCAAATGATTTCTGGATAGATCGCCACTCTTCTATAGTATCAGGAACCTAAACACATTTGTGAAACTACTTATAAAAATGTTTCTTGTAATTATTGTATAATTAATTTGTAATTAACCAACTAACAGTTAGTGGAGTATTGCTATCAGTAGCTAAAATAAAAAAGTTCAAACTGCACACAAAAAATACACTGAAAGGTGAATCATGAGGGAGAGATACTATACTAACACACTACAACTATATTAAGATCATAATATTGTAAAACATTGTATACCTTGATATCAATTAAAATGTTTTATTAACAGGACATTTCATTGATCAACCAAGATTTGGAAAAGTGCAATGATTCAGATGAAGATGAAAACGTTTTTGTAATATCTGAAAAACCAGTTGAACAAGTCACGAATTTGCCACTTGCCTCTTCATATACCGATAGTATGGCCTCATTACCTCCTCCGAAAAAGAAGAAGAAATGTAACAAGTCCTCGAACTTGGAGCAGTCGGTTAACAAACTTCATGAAATTGCATTAATGACAAATGAAACCGATGATGAATACGATCGTTTTGGAATGCATATTTCAGCTCAACTTAAACAGCTACCATTAAGAAGTTTTATAACACTTCAAGAAAAAATTCTAAGTTTAATTACACAAGAAAGACTGAAAATTATTGATTCTCAAAATAACCAAACTGAATACCCATTCTCCATTCCAACCTCATCTGGCAGATCATCAAACCTTAGTCAAACATCTTTCTCTTCTTCATCTCATTCATCCCCCATAATTCATACCGGAGAATACCAAGAACTCCCTCAGTGCAATACATTTCAGTCAACTATACAATCAGAAAACACAATGCTGGACCCGATCCAACAAGCAATTTTAAACATATGTTCTAATAATTAAATTATATATAAATTCTATAAGAGAAATAATTTTTTTTTGTTTTCTATAAAAGGTTTTAATACACGAGTACGTGGTAGTCATTTAATAATATGTATATTGTATAAATACATACAATAAAAAGTGTGTTGATTTTTTAAGTTTGAAAATATACGATATAATTTTTTTTGTTTTCTATAAAAGATTTTTATGCACAATTACGTTGCAGTTATTTAATAATATGTATATTGTATAAATACATACAATAAAAAGTGTGTTGTTTTTTTACGTTTGAAAATATACGATTTGTAAAAGTATTTATTTATCACGTTTTTCTTTGTTACGTTTTTAATTTTTATGCATTAGGTATAGCGAAGACTAATAAATTAAAAACTATTATAAATTAATTAAATTATTTAACTTACCTTGATGAATGTTGACAAAGTATTGTAAATTGCTATCAATACTTCAGGTAAAAACGTAGATATTGTATTGTGAGGAACTCTGAATAAATACTCCAAAGTCATCAGGCTGTCACCACTCGCTAAGTAACGTAGTGTTATTTCAAGTTTTGTGTTACTTGGAATTGCATTTCTCATTGGGGTATTTATTTTGGTAATTGCTGGGCTAACCATCTGAAGAAGTTCATCAAACTTCGTCTGTGATATGCGCATAATATTTCTGTAAGCAGAATGATCCTCTTCAGCCAATTCCTTCAAAAGTAAGGCAGAGGCCCCAAATTGTTCTCTTTTACGAATCCAATCACGAACCCACTTCCTCTTTCGCGTATTTTGTATATCAACAATTAATTGTTCTGCTAATTCTGCACACGTAAGGCGAATTATTCGTTTTAAAATGTTACGACGTGATGCGATTGACGACATTTTTGCGACTGACTACTCGCTACTCGCTATCTTGTATAACTTCGTGTGTGACAACCTACTCGCGGCGACTTGATGTGGCGAGAAGTCGCTGCCACTAGTCGTGGCGAATAAAATCGCCACATGTGACAGCCCCTTAAATCATGGTAAAATCTCTAAATTGCGAATATTTTTGAATATCTACCAATTGGCTATTTTAATTATGGTTACTTTTTAATCTTTAATTTTTATATAAATGCAAATAGGTATATGAATTATATGAATACTAGAAAAAAAAGTACACTAATCAAATTTCAAAATTATTAAATTTTGAATAGAGTGCTGGGCACTAATAAATTGGGAGGCCAAATATGACTTTAGGCTGGCTCAGCCCAGTTAGCCCCCCATGGTTTGCGCCTTTGGACCAGGCCCAACACAATTAGTCACATGATTTATTATTGTAGGTACATTATATGTATTTGTGTACTTTTAATTTATTCCTTAAATCAAATGGTAAATGTTTGGAATTGAAATTCAATATTTTCTAAACAAAAATATCAAAACATTACAAATTATAATTTATAATATTTCTAAAAATCATTTAAATTAATTAAAAATACTCAAATACGTCATTAATGAAAATATTGACTTACCAAATACATGTTTGACGATTTTATTTAATGGAATAACAATGTATTGAATATTTAAAAAAACAGTAGGTCCATTTTGTTTAGAAATGAAAATAATATCTCAACAATTAATATAATACATTATGTATATACTCCTGATCAAGCAAAAATGTATGTATAATCATTACAAAACTCAAACTTGAGAGTTATTTTATTACTAAGCTAATAAGAAAACTACATATTAGACTCTAGATATAACGCTATAACAGTAAATTGAGTAGGGAACACCAATAATTAATGATATGAAAAATTGAAAATCAATAATTAATATTTAATATGCAAATTTTGAAATTTGAAAGCCAAAAAGTAGTGAGTAATACTTAAGTAATAATAATTAATAACTATAAAGTATAAAACAATGAGTGTGGAAAGCAGATAGACACTAGCCGGGTAAGTTACATAAGCAAACAGTAATCGGTATACTATGCAATAATTGGTAAAATTAATTATGCACAAGTTTTAATTACATATGTACCACCACGAAAAAATATAAACCTTAGCTCATACTATCTATTGTTCAATATGGTCAAACCCAATAATTAAATTCACAATTAACTATCTTTTATTTTTATTAGTGACTACGATTTAAGGGGATTGGAAGCGGCGTTTTCCTTTCTCTGTCTAACACACGTGCAGGTTAGGTTCCAACGTACCAATCGATCTATTGATGCGATAAGGAATCTAAAAACAGTTTTGGATTCTTCGTCAAGTCTACTTTAGATCAACTTTCCCACTTTTTTGATTTTTTTCCCCAAAATCCAATCGATCGTTTGCCATAGTATTGACGTTGTACGAGTAATCCTGAACGAAGTCACACACACTAATGATAATTTACTACTTTAAGTGCTAACACATACACAGCGAAACGCGAATAAAAATGATGGAATTGCCTATACACAACCCCTTAATAAATCGCCGCTTCCAATCCCCTTAAGGGTCCTCCATACTACCGAATTCTAAGGAACATTTTATAGGCAACTTCTTATACATTTGGCAATTAGCCTTGTCGTTGTATTAGTCGTAAATGATCATTAGTAGTAGTAACCCACATACAACAATATTATATCACTGCCTACTCCCCCCACCCAACCAAGCCGTAGATACTAGTCAGACGTTGCTCGCGGCGGTTACGTGATGTCTTCTTGGAAAACTCCCGTTCATAATTGTTTCCGTACGTAATGATAACAAATAACAATAATAGCCACTCGGCTTTTTTTTTATATTTACCGACAACCATCGAGAACTTGTAGCTTCGGCCGTTCCGCGTTTAAAACATTTAGAAAATCATGCACTTATTATGTATACTGTATACGGGAAAAAAATAATAGTTTTTTAGTTATATTATAGTATTATACTAAGTTTATAATGATATATTGATGATATTATATAAGTATAGGTACCAAACAATTTACAACTTTATAATAATTACACAAGAATAAAATATTCATTATATTTTAATGCTATTGTATAGATTCTATGGCCTATGTACGACGATTCTAGTTTTTTTTTGCTCTTGTTGAGCATCAATAATAGATTGCGGATTTCTAATTGGTCTTCCTGGATACCTTGGGTCCACGATCTCAGGTAGTAGACAATCATAAAAAAATGTTTGTAATTTTGGAAACATTTGTTCTTCCCAAAATTGTTCATCAAAAAAGATTGTTTCCGTTTTTATTCCTTTTGGAGTCCACACAGCAAATACACAAAACTTTTTTTGTGCAATTTTCATTTGTCCTTGAACTTGATAATGGTACTTATGTTTTATTTTATAACTTCCAATACTCCCATCTTTATTTACAGACCAAAAATTAATTTTTTTATTTAATATGCCTTCGTCGGGAGTCATATTAGCAGCAGAGTAAGGACATTTTATTTCAACCAGTCCATCGTCATCCAGTAAACCATCTGGAGTTGCTCCTAAAAAGAAATGCTCTGCATCTATAAAAATACCACAGTCTCGTATAGGCTTGTTCAAAATTTTTTCAAGTTCTCTTTTAGCAACAACCTCATTCTCACGACCATAATCTAATGACTCTGCCATTATTTGTGTGTTATATAAAAGACTCTTGACAATATTTTCACAGCCAGTATATGGTCGTCGAGAGATGATACGTCCGAAATTAGAAGCCGTTAAAAGCTTTCTTCGTACTTCATTCCACTGTACATTTTCATATTGTTCGATAGTTTGTATTTGAATATCGTCTCTTTTTGATGCTATTTCTTTCATTTCATTTAAAATATCTTCTTTTTGACGATTAAATTCTAAATGATCCATATCGGGTCTAACAGCATTTTCTCCATATGATAAATCTGGACCAATGTTTTTAAAAAGTTGTTTTTTAAACCTTTTATTTTTTGTTCTGGCAATATTTTGAAGATTTTGTTTTTTCTTTCTTTTTAATTCTACAGCACTTAAAAATTCTCGTTTTGATGGACTTTTATGGTATAATACCTTATGCAGAGAATAAAGCGGGCGACTTGTGTTTTTGGTTACGGCTGCTAGCATGCATCGGCCAGAATAAGAACGATTCATTGCAAAGTTTATACGTTTTCCACCGATTACTTTTGCAATGATAGCATTGTATGACTCTACTATATTGCTGTCCACATCTTGTAACAAACTACCACTGTGTCTTGCCAAGTTTCTAATATGTCTCATTACATTGGCATAAAACTCTTGATCCGTCGATTTGATTTTTTCTATTTAATCTGCAGTGTCTGTTTTATTTTTGACACAAAAATATGAAGCACACTCTTCATGATGCCCAAAAACATGATTGATACTATTCATTATATCTTGTCTAAGCTCTGCAACAGAATGACCATTCGTCTTACGATACATTATAGCAGATACGATACCCCGACGAATTCTAAGTATATTACCACTCAACATTTTGCGAAATTCAAGCTTACCTGATTGTGCTTTCACAGTCATATCTTTTAATTTATTACAAAGATTTCGTAAAAGATGATTCCTACATTCCACTTTTTCTACAGTTAAATTTTTATATGGTTTTGCCTCCAAAATTTTTTTATA
>NW_019101759.1:0-5711 GCF_001856785.1 Myzus persicae | reverse complement strand
TGTATAAGGAAATAATTTAATATCAATATAACCTTCAATGTGTAAAAAAGTAGAGTGGACTTTCCGACTTTGTACTCGTAGCATTCCTGACTATTCATACAAACTTTTTAAAGATACCTAGATTAAACTTAACTGAGATAATTGTATTAATTTAATATTTAATCAATTTTATATAATATTAGAATTTAATTTTTAATTTTTTTAAATAATTATTTATGGGTACTGTACCTTTTTTTTGTATATTTTTATATTTTATACAGACAATGACATTTATAAATGCAACGTTTTCGGCAATAAACTGCTTTAATTGCAATTAACCAAAAAAAAAAAAACATTGCAATATGAGAGGCTGACAGACTATCTTCGATCAGAACCATATTTTTTAAAAAATGATTTTATATCATTGAATTCAAATTAAACACATCCATTACACTATTACACATATGACGTTTAATGTTAATGGGGTACCTACACCTTTTTCTAAATAAGCTTAACTTACCTAGTTAAAAAAATGAGTCAACTTCCCATCCGTCCCTTTTAATAAGTACTACGAATCAATTTTTACAGTTCTGCAGTAATTCGACATGATGGGTTCTAGCCTTCTAGGTATAACACAATATTATTATTCACTATTCACATAATTGAAAGAAAAAAGTTCCCGTCTTGACACTTATTGCAATACCCGATACACGATAAGAATATGCATCATAAATCATAATATTATACACGTATCCAAACAAATTTTGCAAGTAGACAAGTAGACAGTAGTGCACTTATGCTTTTTAAACCTAACACAAAAAAAAAGAACGAATTAAATATTTAGACGAATTAATATTAAATACCAGACGTCGTCGTTTATCAAAAAATCTAGCAAAGTGCTTAGAAAGTGTTTGTCGTGTTACATCACGGGAAATCATGAAATTTGAAAGTGATTTTTGTTTGCTTTTTTCAATGATTTTTTGAGTGTTTTCAGTGTAAGACTAGAAGTAAAAATTATTATTTTCCTTTGTATCATATTTACTAGTAATAAAAATACTAACTCGTATATGCTCGTTTACTGATCGGCAAAATGTTTTAATTTTTATTTCCGTTATTAAAAAAATGTGTAGACAATATAATATAAGATTATAGAAATAATGAATTTATAAAGTTTTCAAAAACTTAAAAAGGATCTAAGTTTGGATTTTTTTGAAGATGAATTCTTCTAAATAAGTTTCTTCAAATAAAAATAAAAAGATCATTTAAAAAAAAGTGTTGACAGTTTTAGTCGTGCACTTTTCCATGCTTATATTAATATTTTTAACTGTTTATTTCAGTGCTTATTTAAGCTCTACAGCGTTCTTTAAGTGCTTTAAGNTTTTAACTGTTTATTTCAGTGCTTATTTAAGCTCTACAGCGTTCTTTAAGTGCTTTAAGTCCCGAACCCTGATTATAAGCTTAATAATAATTCTTAAATATGCTCTAAAAAACATTTAGAAATGCTCTTAAAACCATAAAATCAATAGATGTACTAAAATGGGCACAATAAACTTTTAATATTTTGTCGCTGTGTTAACCTAATGTTAATAAAAAAAACATGAAAATGCAACGAAACACGAGCCCTAATTAGCAATTCACCTATAAAACGCGTATTCAAAATATAATACAATTTCGAAACATAGATAACTCTTAATTTTTAATATTTTAATATTGATGTTCGATAAATATTTTGTTTACATTTATTTAATCAGACTTTCTATTTCGATAAACTCTATTTAATTTAAGTATTTTAATTAATCAAAAAAGTTATCAAACATTAAAATAAAAGGTTGCTTAATTTTATTAACGTATAGCGATCGACTGGTTAGGGACGACCTGCTATATAGTATATTATGTGATACCAAAATGTGATTGATCGGTTTATTTTCTTATAATTACTTAAATATAGGTGTCACACAATATTATTATTCACTATTGACTTAATGTATATGGAAATAATTTAATATCAATATAACCTTCAATGTGTAAAAATGTAGAGTGGACTTTCCGACTTTGTACTCGTAGCATTCCTGACTATTCATACAAACATATTTTATAAGTACCAAGCTTAAAATTTACCAAGGTAATTAAATTTATTTAAACAGTTGATTAACTTATACAAACAATATTTAGGACATGTGCATTATAACGGCGTAAATATGTACCTCACTTCATTAGTCACCGAGATTGAGATGTATTCCAATATTGGATAATATTAACGACTACAAAATAGCATTTATAGTAGAATTAGATTAATACATACGAATTAATACCCGTGAATACCTGTACATATCTCAATGTGTATATAATACAATTTGTTTTTACTATTCTCCGATTTGGATAATATTATAAAGTATTGCTATGAAAAAATCATTCCTTAAGATGTGCTCTATGGAACCTTGGGGTCCGTGGCAACCATTTAGGGGTTTCAGAAAACTTAAGTGATATTTTAAAAACATTCAGGAAATTACCTCAAAAAATCAAAGTTTAGATATTTTCACATTTTGATTTATTTATAATCATATGTTGACTTACTCATGACTCATGTTTCATTTTGTTATACCTAATCAGTTTTAATATTTGATGGATACAATTAATTGACTCTTGAACTCAAAATGAAGTTTAACGGTCGAAAATGAAGATAGGTAGCTAATGAAAATAATGTATCGACAAAAGTTAAATAAACCAAGTGATTAAATGCGGAATTCGTAATATATATATTTTTTTAATATGTTGTATAATGCATATATAATAATATATTATATAATGCATATTTAAATTAATAAGTGTTCTGTTTGCCAGACAGCAGTTTGATGTCTAAAAGTATTACGTTTTACGTAATGTTATACCAATATTATTCTTGAAAACAATTGACAAAGTAAATTATCAATATTATAATATTATGATTATTTTATTAAGTGTAAACTATAATAATTATATTATCAATATTATAATATTATGATTATTTTATTAAGTGTAAACTATAATAATTATATTTTGTTTGGAGATTATTAGTATGAGCACAACATGTTCTATACATTTTCAAAATAAGAATTCATAATAATATGCACTATACTTTTATACTATTACTTTGAACGAAATTTATATTATATTTTTTAAACCATTACGATTATCCAACGCTACATGTAACTCTGTCACAAGTACATATTTAATGTAAATTAAATAGAGGATAAAAAAAAAATGAGCCTCGTATAAGTAATTCTGACAGTAAAGAAAATCATATAGTTGTATACAATTAATAACACAGTATATATTATTATAAAAAAAAATACATAATTTGTATAAAAATAATCGTCCTCATTGAATGACATTTACGCTTTATAATATGCTAAATATTTTATAAAACTTTTCCATGTCGTTTTTATACCGATTATTATATAATGTACTTACCTACAGTATAATTTTGATGGCAGACTGTGATGGCGTCAGACGTGGGGTCCGATACTCCGATATTTCCATATAATATGACAATAATTTAATAATAATGGCCTTATTTTATATGATATTACTATCGTACAATAATGGAATTAAATTATAATTACATTGGTGCATACAAAATCTATTAAACCGAACCTTGTATCGGCTGTATCCATTATTGTTTGTGCAATGTTCGTTCGTTCAATTCTGGAATTTCGAAACATTTTTTTTAAATACATGGTTCCAATGTTAATCAAAATCACTATCATAATATCATGAAATATCCTCTAAAAAAATGTTAAACATTTAGAAGAATGCTCTTAAAATCACTAAATGTACAAAAAATTTGCACAATAAACATTTATTATTTTTTTCGTAGGGTCGTGAAAATAATTTCAAGCTTAGCAATAAACTACTAATTATCCTAATTATCAATCTACTTATAAAATGCGTATTAAAAAATGTGTACCTAATTTAGAAGTATAGATATGACACAATTTATATTTTAATTCTGATGTTTGATGAATATTTTGTTTACATTTGGTTAATCGACTCTATTTACCAATTAAATAAACTCTATTCAATATTAGTATTCTAATTATTCAAAACCGATACTAAACATTATAATAATAAAAGGGCTCATAATTGTATAAATGTATAATCAACACATTTTTAAATTGAATAGATTCGAATACAGACTATTGATGATATTTAATGTTCCATTTCCGGTCGTGTTTGGACTTTGTAGCCGATATCAAACTGAAAACAATATTAAAAAATGTACTTCTATTTGAATTGATGATTTTTCAGTCTAGATTATTATTAACGTAATAAAATATTTTATACCTATCACATTACAATAATTATACCTAATTATAATAATTATTGCCTTATAATTGTCAAGGTTGGACTAGTTAATGAAAATAATTTACTGTGACAAGTTAAGTTAGTTAAATTAAATTTCCTACAATTAAAAGTTAACAGAGACAACATTTGAAAATATTGTATATGTTATACTGCTTTTCGTTCTTACGATTTGTTTTAATGGAATTAAAAAATGGGTTTATTGAGGGCATGTAATTATTTTAGTGGTTTGAAAGGTTTTAGTCGAAGGTAGATCTACAGAGTTTGGCCACCCCTGTCGTATGGTATAGTCACAAATCACAATATGGGTACCCATGTGTGCACTGCTTGTGTTCAAGAAACGAACGAAGAGCATCTGCTGCAGCGTTCGGGTTTCAAGGATTTTAAATGACATATATATTATATATATAACCAACCTATAATAATATAATCCCATTATTGTACAAAAACATACTATATATAGACATCTATTCAACCCCAAGCTGTATATTCAACCCCAAGCTACAGCAGTCAGGAAAAATAACGATATATTATGTAGTAGAATGTAGAATGTTTTATAAAACTACTGCGTAGAATGCCTGCCCACTGCGTAGTTATAATGTAGTTACAATAAAGTCTTTAAGAATAAAATAACTTTTGTCCTAATCAATATTTAAATTGTTTCTTTTTTTATGCAGTTTATATAGACGCTCGCTCTACAAGCGTGGAGAGTAATTTTGTATTTTTCTTTTTTAATTTTGAAAAAAAAAATGTTAATTTTGTAAAAATATATAAACTTATATAGTAGCCCGTGTGTAGTTTTTTTTTCTTCATATTTTCAATATATCCCTATAACTTCTAGGAACAATTCTTATCTACACGAAGACAAAAAGGACAAGTTGAAGGTAGCTAGAAAACCACAGACTGTCGTGTCGCACAATAGTATTGGCGATGAATAATTATAATTGTTAATTACTCCACTAACACGCAACATATTTGAAAATCCTTTCTCGTTGCAAGGTGAAAAAATGAGAAGAACCTCTATTCCAAATTTCGAGTTCGTACATAACGTAGTTTTTAAGAAACAGCGATCAGTGACTAAGTGGTATTTGGATTTTATATTTATAAATTATCATTATCTCCATCTTTTCAGTAATTCAGTGTATACCCACTGCAATCATCGCATCCGCCCACTCCCACCTCTTCCATTCGTTAAAATGTGAGGCACATCATGTGTATAATATAATATAATATATATTATATAATGGTTTATAAAACGAGTTTTAAAAGTGAAAGTATTTAATAAAATATAATGATAATTATAGGAACGAGTGACGTTTTAATAATATGTGCCTTCGGATTACATAATATATTTTCGTGTCGTCTCAACGAGCTTGTCTGCCACTTAAACC
>NW_019101758.1:0-5534 GCF_001856785.1 Myzus persicae | reverse complement strand
TCTAACATATTCATAAGCTTTACTGGAATAAAATTGAAGTGTTATGGCAAACTTTCTCAGTTCTGATGTAAAAGGTATTTTCTGTCCCAATATTTTACGCTCAACCAAGGAACGCAGTGTATCAGATCCAAATGACTGTTTTAAATCAAATATTAACCATTATTGAAAATTGAAAATATTTTAATAATGCAATGTTTAAAAAAAAATGAATTTTATAACCACACACAACTTTTTTGTAAAACTTAAATATATTAATAATTTTAATTTACAAATAATATATTTAAACATAATATAATATAATAATGATACAATTATATAATAATATACAAAAAGGTGGGCAAGTGGGTGTCGCTCTGCTGTTATTATTTTATAATATCTAATACTAAAAATATTTTAAAAGTATTTAAAATAGTTTTATAGTATTCTAAATACTTTATTCAGAATACTATTTGTATGATATATTCAAATACATATTCGGAATACTATTTTTCAAAAGTATTCAAGTATTTATTCTAAATACAGTCGAGTTGCAATAACTCAATACTCGGTAACTTGACAACTCGAATTTTTTTTTATTCCCCTAGAAAATTATTCTCCTATTAATTAGTTGGATATTTCGAATAATACATATCTCAAAGAGAAATGTTATTCCCCTTCAACTTCGAGTAATCACGACTTGACTGTACTTTTAAAAAGTATTTTACTCATGACTGGTATTAAATAATAATCTATAACAATACTTGAAGGTGAGAAGAAGCATTTTCAGAAAGTAAGTTTTTATGTTGTAATTTTTCAATTAATTCATCATATGTCTTGAGTTTTGCATTAAGTCTTTGTACTTTCTTTTTAAGGTTGTGGTTTTCAATTTGTTTTCGTCTGTATTTATCTTTTACCATTTGTATATTCCGTTTAGTACGTTTTGGCGTACTAAAATGAGTAGGAGACAATATTCCTATGGTGTCTGGATTTAAACGTCTACACCTCTTTACACTTGGTGATGATTGAGATGGTGAACAATGATCTACATCATCCAAATTATGCTTTCTGAAATTAACATAACTTATAATATTTTATTATAGACACAATATAATATAGGTAGTTATACCTATAATATTATTATTACATATACCTAATGGCATAATATGACATATTAAGTATATAATAAAATAATGCAATGTTAAAATAATGTTAAATTTTACCTAGGAGTGACACAGATATCAGACACAGGAGGCTGATCTATTGTTAAATAGTCATCAGGTTTATTTTCTTCTGGAGTCATTATTGTATCGCTCTTATTCAATCTATTTTCTTTACTAAAAGCAATAAAGTAAACTCACATTACATTATTATTTTTTAAATCAAAATATTAATATAAAGTATTACCAGGGAACAGCATCTTTCTTTAGAAGCCCATTTAACTCGTAATCTTCAGGCCAAAAATGATCAGAGCATACCCTGTATGAAGATAAACACAAATTTAGCCCACATGCTTTTTTCCACTGGACCTTACGTAATTCATCTTTAGGAAATCTGAAGTAAATTTAACATAATATTTGCATATAGTAAAATATATTAATAATAAAAATGAAGAAATCTAAATTTTTGGGTATTTTCTAAAATACCTATAACTTAAGAATGAATTTTTTTTCAGTTTTTGTTTTGAACTGAACGTCACAAACAACACACTTTATAACCATTATTAATAAAAATAAAAATATTAATAATTAAATAACTTTATAATTTTTAATTTATATTATAATAAGTAATAACTTATTCATACATCCAGAATTCCAGAAGCTATCCAGAACAGTTAAAAAAAAAACCGTTATCTTATCAATCCGTTATCATTCAATGATTTTTAGAAAACAACAACCGATCGCCCAACCTGAAATTCTATTGCGCATGTGCGTAGTAATTGAGTAATAGTCGAACAGCGCACTCACGTCTGACCGCTGGAACTATACCCATGCTCCGTCTATGAGTACAAGGTCTATGNGAGTACAAGGTCTATGGTTGCACATTGGAAATAGTGAAGCCAGATTTCAAGGTTAGGTGCTTATCAGTGTATTATCACATCGCCATACTGCTGGTTATATTCGAATTCTCTGCTGGAGCTAGCATAATAATTACATAAATTCGTTACTTTTTTTACATAACTTGTAGGCCTGTGACTTCAAATTTTTAATCTGTTGTGTATGGACTATGGATGTTACTATTTTAGTATGGTACTAAGTATTTGATGGCATTTGTAATAAGATTCAGTATGTATGAAAAAGTAAAAACTCATCTTGTATAATTGTTTATTAATTATTAATATAATTTTTACATAATTTCATGTCACAACACTCATAACAGAATAAATATAATATTATTGATTGTTAAATAATATTAACTTGGCCACATAATGAAGACGAACTTTCAAATATTGCTTGCAAATTAAAGTTACTAAATTCAACTTGTGGTTTTCTAAAAATCCGTCATCTACACAATTTAAACAATTAAAAATACTATAATTATATACATGATTTTTAACTGCAAGAATAACTTTTTGACTTAATCCTGATAATAAAGAATAAAAATTTGATGTTAATTGAATTAATGTACTTTCGATAAATTTAACAATTACTACCACATCCTTTGAACTTTTTATTAATCCTCCTCTATTTTTAACATCTACTAACATTTAATGGGGATATTTATGACTCTAATTATGTTCAGATTCATTTTCTATCATACTGTAGGCACAAGTTTGACAGTCAATTTTTTTATAGACACTTCTAACGATAGATCCACAAATATAATATAAAATATTATCTTTAACCAAATCTAAACTATCAATATATGGCAGAAGACTTGATACATTTTCATCTTCTACTTCTTCAATAACATTGTCTTGTAATGTTTTTTTTGCCCAGCGTATCTCAAAAACACTTTCAGAACCTGTGTTACCTAGTGCAATACAATTAGCAGCATATGAAGAAGAAATTGCATTTTTTTAAAGTATTTGTTTCAATGCTGTTCTAAGTTTTAGAGCATTAGGATTGTTATTGTTTTCAAGACGATGCCTTATTTTTGAGAAAAACATTTCCTTATCTAGTACCTTATCTAGTATAATATAGATATCTGTGCTTTAACAAGAGTTGCTTTTAGAAGTAAATTGTGATTGACTTTGTCGAAAGCTTTTTGGAAGTCTGTGTAAATGGAATGAATTTGAATATGGTTATTGAAGGAATTTAAAATTGTAGACTGGTAAAGCAGGAGATTAGTAGAAATTGACATTTTAGGTCTAAAGTCATGTTGATTTGTGCAAATGTACGGGGAAATAATTAAAGATAATTTTTTAGTGATAATTGCTTCCAAAATCTTAGGAATTATTGACAACTTAGAATTAGGTCTATAATTTTTGACATAGTGTTTGTCACCGGATTTATGTATCGGCGTCACAGAATACATTTTCGAAATGTGAGGAAAGTAACCAGTAGTTAAGGATTTATTGAACATTAAATATAAAGGATTAACTAGTATTGAACCACAAGCTTAAGATGTGCGTAAGAAAGGTAATTTCGTTAGAAGGCCGCGAATATTTTGGTAGAAAATATTTAAGATAAAAAATTTACTAAATTGTCATTAGGATGATTATATTTTGAAATTATAGTCGGGTTACCGTTAATATATTTAATAATCAAATAAGGTTCGGCTTTTGACCTACGAGATTCGAGTTCTTCACGCAGAGCAAAGCCTCCCACACCACCAAATTACTCTTTTTTTAAAATAAATATACCATATTTATATGACGATGTAAAATGTGTGAGTCTTAAATTAATAAATAATCACCCGCATGCATAGTCCACTGTTAAGGGTTACCTAAAACTTCTTGGGTGTTACCTAGCTACGGGGCATGTAGCCAATACTTGGCGAGCCCGTAAATTTGAATTGCATAGTTCAAATTTAAGTAACCCCATAGACATAATATATTTGGGAGATATCTAGGAGACACTCGATTACGGCAAAGCGGTATAATATACGCATTATATTATGCCACCACCCACCACTAGCGCGAACCAATTTACTTAAATAAAATAAAAAATCTCAAATTTAATAAAGACGTTTTTAATCGAATAAACTTACAACTAGACCAACAGGAAAAATTGATAACCTCCCTTACTATAGAAAAGACATATGAATTCGTTTCTGCAAATAAATACTTAGTTTTATTAATATTTGCAATATTAACATATTGTATTTTTATGTATTTTTAAAATAAAAAAAAAAAAGTTATTCATAGAAAATAATATAGAGCTCGGATATCGTCCCTGTGCTACACAAAAATAATTAATCAGTTTTATGAATTATTGTTTATTAGTTGTAATTCGATACTCTGAAGTTTTTTTAAAATTGTTTTAACAAAATACTTTATAGTTTTCTGATAATTATTATACTTTATAATTATGTATAGAAAAGTGAAACAAACAAATTGTATTACAAATTATTATATATTATATCATTTGTATTATTAATTTAAGTGGATCTAATGTATATATTATGTTAATTGTACTATTGATAATAAATTAAATATAATATTATCATATTAAAATTTTTACATTGTTCGTGTGTAATTATAATAGTACCTACATTTTTATATTATCTATAGTTTTAATGATATTCTTATTTATAATTACTGCCAATAATAATCGATTTTTGATCAATATATTATAAATTATAATATCATGTTCTTAAAACGCAAAGTAAATATTTATTTGATAAAAGTTATAACATTTTTTAAAATTATTTTATTACTGTTTATTACTTTTATTATATTTCTGTATGAATATTTATTGTTTATTTTTTTCTTTTTATTTAACAGTACCTAATTGATTTTTAAACAGTTAACAAATACACCAGTGAAACATTAAAACGAACTTTGTTTTTATGGGTAATAATATTCAATAAGTTAAAAAATCTAATCCTATGCGGCCTTTTAAGTAGTATATATTTGTATGTTCACAGTTCGTTTTTCCACGGTAATTTTTTTTGTTCAAGGGGGAATGTTCCTCTCTGATGACTTAGAATTACCGTATCACACAATACGGTAATTTCACACTCAGTGTCCACCTATTTATTCCTCACACGAAAATATTTACCGTGTACACAAAACTAAATTTTTTTATCCACGTTGGTTACACTGTTTTTTCAAATTTGATAAGCAACTTATTACGAAATAATTTGTTTTTTTATATCTGAATTTTTTTTTAAGTTACTCGTTTTTTTTTATTATTCAGTAATAAATGATTCGTTGTTTGGTGAAGTTGTGTTTTCTCAAGTTACTTAATCAATTAAAAATGAATTTACAAAAATATATCAACGATTTTCAATCATTAGTTTACCGTGTACGAAGTAATTCTACTCTAGTGTATCCAGAATTTTCTTCTTTCCATTCACGTTTAAAAACTTACAAAAAATTTCCTGAAAATTCTTTTCAAAATAAATACGATCTTTCTGAGTGCGGATTAAAATATTCTGGTATTGATGATGTC
>NW_019101757.1:0-5735 GCF_001856785.1 Myzus persicae | reverse complement strand
TATTTACATGAATACACGGGTTGTGAGAAGCCATCCATTAATGGCACTCACTATGGATATTTATTATTATTTTTTTTTTATTGTTTAAATTTGGAATGGGGGGGGGGGATGAGAAGGTCACGACACCAATTGCGTTTTAGACGCCTAGGAGGATCGCCAGGAATGGTCGGGACTGAGAGATCGCAGATTAGTGGATTACTGTTGGTGGACAGACGGTTATGAAAACGCTTATAATGCGCTTTGGCTTCTTCCTGGACAGTTTTCATTTTTAAGTCAGGGTGAATAGTTCTGTTCGAGACGTAAGGTGGATCATTGAGTAGTTTCCTGAGGGCTAAGTTTTGGAAGGTTTGGATTTTGTTAAGGTTAGATTTTTAGCATTACCCTATAGTTGGATGCCATATGTCCATACAGGCTTAATTAGGGATTTATAGATGAGTAGTTTTGTCTTTAGGTTAGTGTGTGTGTTATTATTGATGAATGTTTTGAGCAAACGAAAACGAGCATTAAGATTTGTAATATGAATTTAAAAAAAAAAAAATTCATGATACTCATGGAATTCTTAGGTATACTTAATCATTTGTATTTTCCAATGCGTTTAGAGCATTTGACTTGTGCTATATTCATCAATGTCACATAAATAATAATTATTAATGTACAATAAATACTACGAGTTTATAAATTTAATTATTTTTTCAATAATTTTCGATTTTTTCAAATTTCTTCCAGTTAGTTAAATTAGTTCGCGGAAAAAAATCAAATATAATTAGGCACATCTACACACATTATCAGTTTTAATTAACTCGTAACCTGCAGGATTGTATAATATTTGCTAATTTCTATTAAAATGGCTAACAAATAGCAGAGTATAAGCTTTAAATTTGTTTCATGATTCAGAGGATTGAAATAAAAAATTGAATATTGAATATTTTTGCGTATTTCAGATTTTAGTACATTAGTTTATATGGTCTATGGCTAGGTAAATCCGTATTTTTTTGCCATCTCGACCTTTAAACACTTTAATTATTTTGATACTTTAATGAACTTGTTTTTGATTGGCTCCTTTCTTTTGCCAAATACGGCTGTGATAAACGTCTAACTATAGTACTTCATTAATATACAGTTGACTTGTGTACGTGCGTTATATATTAGTTATGGTTATTCTTTGTCACGTCTAAATTTGTAAAAACCAATAATGTTGTTTTAAAATGCCAATTTTTGCGTATTATTTTGTTGTTTTTTATTATGGCTGAATAACTAATTATTTAAAAATAGTTTTTATCAAATGCTGAGTTCCGAACCCCACAAGTTACCTAACCTAACCATGGTTATAACTTATAACGTATGTCTGAAGTCAGATCTACACCTCATTGTATTGTGTAGAGTTGAATACATTCAACTTGTAGGTAACGTGTGACCAACATTTCGTTACCTATGTATTAAATATACAGAGCACTACACAACACGACGAGGTGTGGGTCTATCTTTAGTCATATCGCAATTGGACAAACTTGTTGATATCGTATAATAGCCAAGTTACAACCGAGTATGCCAATAATATTGACTACAGCTCAAACTTCAAACCATATTGGTTACGAGTTAAAACCATAGTTACCAAGCGTCCAAGCCCTCGAACGCCAGGACACACGAAGTAGCTGTGAATCTGGCTTAACTGTTTCATGTTTACTACACATCTAGGTATACGTTGATCATTTTGAACAAACATTTTATATCAATAAGCATATAAAAACGATTAATAGGTAATGTTTATGATAAATATTGATACGTTATGGATAGCTGTTTTGTAGGTACTTTAATTATTACCAACCACTAAATTGACGGTCTCGGCGTTTAAATGATGAATGATGATTGCCAGGCTAGGCATACGTAACATCATAATAAATAATGTTCCGATAAAAACAGTATAGGTAAATAGGAAAAATTGCTTATCTAGCTACACAGTCGAATTGGACACTATTCGGCTCATTTGAGACCGATGCCGATGATGCGTAACGGTAACTACTAACTATTATACTACAGTAAATTTAAGACGTATGATAACAATTGTTATATAATTTACCACAAGTGAGTGTGACGCAAACATTATTCAGTCCAATAATTCTTACAAGGTGACACGGTGTCGTAAAAAAGTCTGCAAGTTATACGTTACCGGTTTGACAGTAATTAAATATATTTTCTCAATTAATGACCATCACCCTTCACCTTAGAATACTTAATTACTTAACTACCTACTTGATGATGTGCTTAAGACCATGACTAGATGCTTGTGCATAGTCGCATGTGATGTACATATCCGGCTTACACAAACGAGCAAATTTGATCAAATCAGAACTCATTTTGCATATTGTGTTGTTACAGTAAATTGTCCTGTTTAATCAAATTTAAAAGTAAGAATATTGTCCGTGTTAAGTAATTTTTTTTATATATACCTTCACAGGTTGTTTAATTTTAAAGTGAGTGCTGTGTATTATAAAAACATATTATGCAGAATAATACAACTTAAAAATTCTCAGAATTCTCTTTGAAATCAAACTAACAAAGACAAAAGAAAACAGATAATATTGTATATAATAGGTCAATTTAATGCAATACCTATTAAAAAAATGTATTCTGCTAAACGGAAACTTGCCCTGCTGAACGTCTGGTTTGTATGACGAACACATGACGATTCGATGCAACTAGGAGTAGACAGGTCAGTGTGGGTTGTAATATAGTGTAATGATTGTAATGTGAAGCACGTTGCGCCGGTTTACCATGCCAATTACATATTAGTATTGCTACAAATTTTTTTTTTTTATTAAAGCTTCAAGTAAACACTAATATAGCTCAACAATCATAATAAAAAGTATATTTAAAATTAATTAAGGAACATAGATATCAAATAATAAAGCCAGCATCCAAAATAAAATTAATAATACTTTTAATAGTGAAGATGCTATAGTATTGAGAATGGAGTGGAGATTAAAGAGAGAGTTAAAAGATCTAAGATAATTAATTAAGATTAGTCATTCGGATATCAGAGCTGGGCAATCAAATAATACATGAGATAGATCGCAGACACTCATTGAGATTAAGTGTACAAAAAGGAGAATCGTTTAAACCAAGTTTGAACGAATGACTAGGTAATTGCTACAAATTAATTATGCAAAATACATTATTTACAGCTTACTGTGCAACATAGTTTCCTTAGCACCAAGGTTAATTTAGGAACGAGGTAGATAATTAATTCAATTTTGACATTTTTTTTAAATGTCCATCTTACAAATATTCATATAATGTTCGTTTATTATACCAACACAAAAAGATAACTATGTTTCCGTTCTCAGTTATTAACTAGAAGACAGATAATTTGAAATAGTCATATGAAATTAGAGACATTACCAACAGTGAAGAAATAAAAAACAATTTTTTTTTTTTAATTATATTTTTATATACCTTTACATAGTACATTATTACACAAATGCTAAACATTACATCAATTACATCAAATTACACAGAGAACTATAATTTATATAATATTACTAATATATATATATTTTTTTATTTATATANATTTTTTTAGGGTTTTTTTTGTCGTGCACATAGCATCAAAATTTTAACTTCAAATAAACACGATAACTACAAATTCAAATGTTACACTATACCAATACACAAAAAAAAATGTTTTTAAGTTTGAATATACAGGCGTTATAATATATATGTATATATGTATATAGTAGTAATAAATACTAAGAATATTATTTTAATTAATAAGTTTTTATTACATTAATCAAATACCACTACGATATTTCCTTAGTAAATCGAATAGGGTCTATAAAATAATAATGTTTACATTTAAAACCACAGCACAGTTTTAAAGCTGTTTTGAATTTCTTAAAAAAAAAAATAATAATAATAATAATAATAATTGTTTACACATAGTGAAAGAAATTCATACACTGATCGTCATTAAAAATAACAAAAAAAAAAAAAATACTAACAAAATGTCAATTAGAATAAAAAACCTAATAAAAATTAATAACTTTTTAACATTATTTTCATATATTTATAAATATTATATAATGGAAATAATAATGAACAATTTTACTTACACTGTCGAAAATATTAATAAACCTTTACACATCAGTCTTGCTATGAAATATATAACTTTTTTACGTTTTCTTTACACTGCCAATATTTAATTGTTAGTAGTTAACCCCATACAAATTTACGTAGGAATAATAAATTAAAATACAGATAGACAAAGTTAAAATTCTAACCGTCGTTAAGTCATAGATAAAGTAAACAGGCTGTGTTTTTTCATTTTATTTATATACGTGTATTCTACTTAAAACTTTAAAATAAGTTTATGTCATAAATCATTTATACTGAACATAATATGTTTACCATGCATAAATTGCATGTTAAAATGTCTACAATAATCTAGCTATTATTTTATTAGTAATACACATATATTTTTTTTAAAATGATAATAATAGACAAAAAATTATAATTAAAAATAAACCTAAAAATATAAATCAAAATATATTTATATAATATTATCATATTAGTACTAAACTAATGTAAATAGATTACGAGGGGATTAAAGGAGATGTCCGAAATATTTTTCATTTATATATATTATTATTATTATTATATTTAATATTATTTATTATAACAGCTATTTTAAATATTATTATAAGAAACATTACAAGTCTAATTTTAAAGGGGAAAAAATCAGTATCTATGCTTTATCGATGAATTAGTTACTTAAGAATTTGATGCGAGACATTTGTTTTATAATCATATACTAAGTGCGTCTCGAGAAAAAACTATCTGATCAATCTATCAACGAGTATGATGGGTCGGGATGGCATTTCACACATAAATACAGCTCCATTTATTAAAAATAAAATATTAATGAGGTGTTTATGGTTCTAATAATTAAAGGTTGCGCGTAATGTACTCGAAGAAATACAAATATAAATTGCAGAAGTGGTTAAATTTTTAAAAATATAATATTAACATACATAAAAATGTGTAATTTAATAATTCTGAATGCAAAAATTGTAAAATCCGTTATTAATGGAATTTATATTTTAAATAATGATTGCGTATAATTAAATGAGTATAAATAAAAATGCAAATGTATAAAACTGCGATATCTTTTAAAAATGGAAAGTTACAAGACAAAGGCTACAGTCAACAGTTTTATTTTGATGAATTTGCGATAAGCGCTGAAATAAATAATAATTTATTGCTGGTAAATAACATTTTACTGGTTACCTATATTTGTTGGAGCAAAATTTACAATTTTAAGTTCATAGATGGGTACAGGTCCATTATATTAGAAAAAAAAAGTTTAATTACACAATATACTAAAAATTAGCAGTCTTAATTTTTTTTTATTTTTTAGATGTTTTATACATATTATAACCAAAACATAAAAATATATTATTTTAAAATGTTTCATTTTTCTAGCCCGTTATAGGAGCTTTATAGTGTTATTTGTGTTTGTTTTAAATGTTTAATACATAAATTGGAAAGAAAAGAATTTTTTTTATAATTTATCACTTGAGAAAAAAGATTATGTTCACATTTCTTCATTATGTACATATTATCAGGAACATTGTAGTCTAACTTATGCGTCTATGAGAAACACGTTTCGAGTTTTATAAAATTATATAAAATTATTAGTTATTACGAATGACAGGATAATTTTTGTATATATATATATA
>NW_019101756.1:0-4460 GCF_001856785.1 Myzus persicae | reverse complement strand
TATATTTTATTAGGCGTGAAAGAATAAATCAAAGGGGATGATGTCGAACGGTCCCGCGTACTCGTATTATTATTTACAGATGAAAATATATCGGAAATGATTTTTATCTCGTGACTCGCGTCCGGCCCGATGTGCGAGCACTTTCCCTCGGACCTTGGTAACGGTGATCGGTCACTATATCACGCGTGCACAGTACATGCAGAGGAACCTCCCATAATTTGACAGCTCCCGGATAGCGGAGTTTTCTCGGCAACAGACTCTCCACAGTCAGAACCCTCCGAATAGCGGACAGTGGTGTCCAGCCGTTAGAGGTTTCTCGGTATTGTGATGACGGGAATGACGTAAAAGTGAAAAAAATTCATACGACTGAATCGTTGCCATCAGCAGGTGTTCGACGAAATCCTGGTGTGGGATGATAATAATATAAGCACCGCGTCGGTCATTTGGCGAGAAACACACCAATAGACATGAGCTGTATAGTTATGTGTGTTTTATTACTATACTTGGCATCGACCATAAATAGGAATGATACATTTTGATGTTCGACAGGTCGTTTTACTTAACGTCGTCATTACGAGATTTAAGTGCGATTAGAGGGACGAAGAGCGGTCTTTACAAATAATAATCGATCACCGGTGAATCGATGAAATGATACGATTTAAAGATCTATTTCGGTCGGGTTTGTTGTAGAGATGTATCTGCAGCTAGTGCAGACCACTGGATGCCCAAACTATATTAACGCGTTGATAATTAATCATTTTTGGTTTTTTAACTCAAAGAGTTGACTTTCCAAAAGAGATGGGTACTGTAATGTTTTCGAATTAAATAAAAATAGATACCTAATATTATAGTCATCGATATCGCATCATTTTTATATTTCAAACTGTTTTCAAATATTAAAACGAAAATATTTTTACCGATGATTATGTTTAATCTTTGAATTTATTTACACATAGCCAATAAGTTGGGAAACAATTGTTATCGACCCCGGTTGGACATGACACTGTGATCGTACAACTGTTCACGCTTGATATAATCAGCGTTCGCAGCACATTGTCAGAGCTCAGTAATAATAATAATAGTAATAATTTATTCTGCCACCGATCAATGACATTATTTTGATATTATTATATTTTACCGGCTTTCGTAACTCGACGTAACCCGAATTTCAGCTTTCCAGGACTTGGTAAAATATATGCGAATAATATTTAAAAAGACGTCAGAACGCCAGGTTGAACGTACTGTGTACAGTGCTTGACGAACAATTTGTGAGCGAATATTATTTCTTTTTGACTAAATAAGAGTAATACGAACTTGATTTTCCTATTATTATTATTTTTTTTTTTTTTTTTTGATGTGCAATCGTGTTATTATCTGCGTATTACGTCATTATTGATGTCGGACATTTTTTGAATTTAATTAACTTATTTTTTGTTGATCAGCAACCTCGGAGAAAAAAATGAACTTTTTACTTCCATAAAAATTTGGAAACCCTGTCTCACCACCATAAGGGATGGATCTACAAAAACGCTTTAGGGGTTGAACTTTGAAAAAGCCTTTCTTAGTGGTAACTCACGTCGTATGAGGGACATCTGTGCAGAATTTCCAGTCTCCAGACGCACTGGTTCAGGCTGTGCGTTAATGATACCTCAGTCAGCAGTCGGTTTATCCTTTTATATTATACATAAATTATCACTTTAAACTGATTATTATTATTATTTTTTTTTTTTATCAACAAATTGATACACACACACACACACACACACATACATACACACACACAGACCACGTGGCGACAAACACTGGGCCGTGATAATATAAAATCGATTCGTTGGAACGAACACTGAACAGACGGGGCTGAGCTGGCGTGTATATAATAACAATCTACGATATCACAACCTAATATATAATACGCTCACAGGGTTTCGGGGTTTGTGTGCGATATTATATTAGCTGGTAAATGAACGAAACATTTCGTCTGCGTTATTAAATTTACGCGCACAATATTATATCATATAATATATTATAATATAATGTACCTATAGTGTACGATAATATATACCAAACTCTAAACGGTTTACTGACGTAATGTGCGTTATGACATCGTGTACGGTGAATACCACGTTATGATATTTCCTCGTTCCCTCGACTCAAAGCACACACACACACACACACACACACACGCATTACATAAATATATAATATTCACGTTGGTCGGGAAATCCGTTTTCTGTGATACTGTGTTGCTGCAGGCGACAGGTGCAATGCATGTGTATACACCATAATAATGTAATATAATAATGATAAAATACAATATATATTTAACAGTAGTTACCTATATAGTAATATTACGTGTAATTTACGCGTATAGCACTTGATATTATTATTATTATTATTATTATTATAGGCAGAGGTTGTGTGTTTATTATTATTGCTCACAGAATACAACCGTTCGGGGCATCGATCTTCGCGACATCGTTTAACATCAAAACCGTCGTTTGAACAGGTGGTATTGGGATGATTACTATCGTGTGTCCNCAGCATTTAGAGGAACATTAAAGGGCCTAAATATACACCACCAAAAACCTAACCTACAAACATTTAATTTTAATAAATTATAATAATACTATAACAGGACATCCGTGTTTTGAGTTGTATTTGTATTGATTACTAACCTAATAATAATAATAATAATAATAATAATAGTAATAATATTATGCGCCGATGCGGGGTACGCAATTCCGACGCCATCGTTCATTATGCAGACTATAATATTATAGTCATGTTATAATATAAGAGGGCCGGAGACAAATTGATGAAGCTAATTTGACGTCATTCATTAAACTTTTTGTTCGTCGCAATGATAATCAGCTGATGTGTGTATATAATATACCTAAAATTCTATATGCTCGCTCCAGGTCCGCGGCGTAGTGTGCAGACGCTTTTGTGATGATACACTGATTACAGCATAATTACCTAGTAATAATAATATCATGTTAACCTATAGCCCACCATTGTCCCGAGACCTTTACAAGCCTACGATTTTCGGGAAAGTCTCGGCCTATTCCTGTTTAATTCTTTGAATACCTATTTGTAACCCTGCGTGGGTGTGTGAACTATATACTTGCATATGCCCCATTGCCCACCTCGAAACGAGATAAAGTAAAAAGGTCTTTCGAGGCGGGCAATCGAAATAGCCGATACTTAGCCATCATAAAGCATAAAACACATGACTGTATTATTGACATTGACCGTTTTCCAAAAGTCGATGATCGTATCTTAAAGGTTAAATAGCGATAAAAAACCAGCGTATTATTTTGTAGGTAAAAATAAACGTCATATTTACATAAATTGTATTAAAATTATTCCTTAGACATTTTGACTCGTATAACATATTTTATGACTATTTAATCGTAATTGAATCTTTGTTTTATATTAAAACAATCGTTGTGCTTAAGTTTAAGTGAATAAAAAAATAAATTTGCGATTTTAACCCGTTTAAGTAACAAATATTATATTCGTGCTTATTAATTTTCCAACGAAAAAAAAAAAAAAAATACAAATTCGTACAATAGGATTTGCTAGTTTATCGGGTTCACATATTGTTTAATGAGTTGCTTAAAACGGAATTAAAGCCGTACAGCATATAATAGCGGATGTTGAAAATAATCCCACTGCAATGAATAAATAATTGTGTACACGCGAGATGGATAACCGTTTGACGTGTACGCTTTAAGTGTGTTGGAATAATGTTATCGCGGTGTTGTTATGTCCGGATTTAGCCGAACGATGGCCCAATATATTTGTCGAAAAAATAAATAGACGACGATGCGCTATGCTATTTTTAACAGAAAATAAATCGTCGAAAAATAATCAAAGACAATTTATGGGCGAGGACACAATATTTGGAACGAATAGCTAACACAGAGATTCGCATAAGACTTGAGCGGGCACATATCATTGAGTCCAACACTCCCGCCGAATTATTATCAAAACATTACTCCGACAACAAGTTATTATTTTTTATCAAATTTAAGAAAGCAAAACCGAAAGATTTCCTTGGTTTTGAGGTTCCGAAAATCATATATTTTGGAGGGGGGGGGGAGGACTAAAAAATTCTGTTCTATGCGAATTATGTGGTTGGGTTACTTCTATGCACCCCTCAAGTCGGTTTGGGGTTATTCGTCGATAGCAGTATAGATATCATATCATATGACCGTGATTGGGTTAAGTTTGCTAGACCTCAACAAAATCTAATTAAACGCGAATATCGTTAATAAACATAACATAGATTTTCGGCCGTTTGTAGGTACTGCAGACGAACGGATTAATTATGAGCGGGTTTCGTTACTCCATTGATCTCTCCACCCACCGACCAAATGTTCGATAATCGTGCCTATACATCGCTGATTACTAACCTAATAATAATAATAATAATAATAATAATAGTAATAATATTA
>NW_019101755.1:0-5563 GCF_001856785.1 Myzus persicae | reverse complement strand
TACCGTATACACTAGGTATATATACTTACAATACTTACATACCATATCATACGAAATAAAGTCAGTGCTTCTCTAAGTATATTTGTATACAATACATATGTGTGTGTGTGTGTGTGTGTGTGTGTGTGTGTATTGTAATAACGTCGAGGGTATTCACGGACGTACAATATATAGTGTTTATATACAGGGCGATTCACCAGAGCATGTTCACCCCCTTTTTTCTTCAATAATGCAATTATTCGAAATCTGATTTTTCACTTTTTTCAGAATTTTTAAATGTGCATATCTTAAATTGTGGTCAGTACTTTATGATGCACGTAACGCTCTGACAATTTCGGGTAGCCAGTACTGCTCCATTTGTCAGTGTCATGTCGTATATTCCGGTTGGGTGTACATGGTTCTTTAGTCCAGGGATGGCAAATTTTGCTAACGTCATGTTCCAAAAATTACTTCATTTATTTTATTTTTTTCATGCGTAAATTATAAAATAAACAAATAACAAAAAGTTAAGGCGTTTTTATTATTATTTATGATTATGAATCATATATTAATCATATATTAATAACTGAGAAATTTTCATTCTAATTTTAAATTAGGTACACCAACATTTTCACAAACAATACTCACTAAATAATTATAAAACTTAAAAACTCACTGAATACCCTTCGTTATCATTTGAAAAATAGTAGTTTGTACCGTCACAGCCCACAGGATACTTCTTCAAGAGTACAAAAAAAAATTAAGAATTTCAAAATACTGTTTTTGAGTACCTAAATTTAGAAATTCAAAAAAATCAGAATATGAATAAATTCATTAGCAAAACAATTGGGGCGAGCATGCTTGGTGAATCACTCTGTACTTATCTGTGTGTGTAATAACGTTGAGTGTATTCACGGGTGTATAAATGTATAATATATTATATTATGTGTATCGTATAATATATATAGTATTTCTATATATTATTTTAACAACTCACTCTGCGCCGCAGAAAGACTTGTCTCCAGCATTTTACTTCTTTCAAACGCATAACTCTTATAAAACGTGTCTTCGTCGGAACATTTTTGCATCTTCAAAAAAATAATTTAAATACTGGGAATGTCGCTGTGCAGAGTGTATAGCTAGAGAGCTAGTAGGTTTTGAGTGTAGGTAACGAGTCATTGATTAGGTCATCACTGTGGGTAATTGATGTGTTATATTTGAGTTCAGTGGTAACTGGTAAGTCATTGCACATATGAAATACGATTCTGAGCTCAAAGTATACTTTCTAAGGATATCTTATGATTTATTTGTACCACGATTATTAATTTATTATAATTAATAATATTACAATTAGTAATGCAGTGGTTGAACTTATTTTTGGCAATAACACTGCATATATTATTCTAAAATAATTATTATAATTTTGTACCACATGTTAAATATATTATGGTTATTAACTTATGAATAAATAAATACCGATGCACTCGATGCAGAGAGTTAGATGTGGCAGACCTGTGCAAATAGGTTCGCAGTTTAAATAGCTTAAAAAAAGTTTAAATATTTTGAAAGTTACTTTGTGTACTGTAGTACATATTATAAATTATAATCATATATAATATAATGACATACGTAATGCGAAAAGATGAAGAACTTCTATTCTATGACTAATATTTTATNACTTATATAATTATATATTTAATTGTTATTATGGTCGCCATATCCACACTATCATCACATGTTTCTGCAATGAGCTAGCTAAAAAATATGTAATATACCAATCGTATATAATATTATATAATATATAAAAACTAAAATGATAAATTAATAATTACAGTGGAACCTCGATAAGTCGAAATTCAAGGGAAATGCAATTTTTTTCGACTTATCGAGGTTTCGACTTACTAAGGTTTTCGAGCTATCAAGGTTTTAGAAAAAAAATTCGACTTAAAGAGTTTTTAAAATGTATGTATGTATTAAAGTTTTTATGTAGTATTTAATACAATGTAAACAAATGTGATTATGTAGGTTATTTAAATAGTTACTTGATGATTCGATATTTTTTTTCAAGTTATCTATAAAAAGTCTCTCATACCATATTTTTCCTTAGAATATGTTTTCAACATTACAAAAGTCGTCTCAACTGCACATTATTATAGTATATACTATATGCGCATGATACGTATTATATTATATCGTAGCCTTTTCACTATGATCCTGTAGAAAAACCATTTTGTATCATGAGATACATATGAATGTATATATTATTTTAAAATACATTATAAATATATGACATACTCACTCGAATTCCCGAAATCCAAAGACCTCGCACTTAATCAAATCGGTTCCGGTCTAAATATGCCGCATAAATTTACAGATATACCTATATTATTATGTTTGTATTGTTCGTCGTTGCGATTACAATCACTGCCGCTGCAGGACGTTCTGCAAGTATTTTTTTTTTTCATTCTTCTTTTGGTGATTTTCTGTGTCGTTGCATTATAATAATAATAATAATAATATTATTATTATAGTTATATATGTATAGTATTTGGTTAACTCCGAGAAATCCTTCGTTGGGAAAAAATGCATTTTCGTCTGTTTTACCGTTACCGCCGTGAACGGCTGAACCCATATTTTAGGAACTACCTCGCAACGAAAATATATTTTTATACTATGCAACAATAACTTATTTTACGATCGTACTAAACATAATACGCCTGTACATTAAAAAAAAAAATGTCAACACAAGTTGTGTCAATCACGCCGATTATCAAATGCATCATAGGTATACCTAACTGTTGCCCAACGATCGTGTTAGATTTTTAAAGTTAAACATACATAACTAGTCGTACGATTTTTTAAATCGTAGAACTTTTTACGTTGACCGTTATAGGTCGAGTGTAGGTTACTACTAAATTTGTTGCTTACACCGAAATATGAGTCGTCATTAATCAACGGTATTAGCTGTCGTGTTCTCTGACAAGACAAGTAAAACGATTTATTATTAAGAGTCGTTCTAGTTTCTAGCTTAGCGAAAGTTCAACGATTGATAGCTTCTTCATCATCAAACTCGTCCAATGTATGGACAGTTTTGGCCAGTGATTTCAAAAAATAATATATTACACTAGTATCCAAGTTGTGTCAATTGTTGGAAAAAGTTTTACAATACAATAATCTTCCATACTATTAAAAAAAAAGTCTACAACCAAATTAAATCATGTAAGTGAAACCCATATAAGTAAATTAATGAAAATACAAAATTTTCAAATTTTCAAATCGTACAGAAAAGTAAATAGTTTATGAATAAGTATGATCATAATATTATATTATATGCTCTTGGTGACTGGATTTGGCTACTTTTTTCGTATGTTGGTGATATTTTTGTATTGCTCACAAATTGTAGTTCAATTAATGGTATCACATATATCTCAACTCGAGTGTCATGGACATTTTTATGCGCTCGTCGGGAATAGGTAGGTAAGTGAAAAATTAAAATTTTATCATTTTTTATCCAAGAGTTCAAACAAATCCGCGGAATGAAAAATAGGATTAAAAAAAACAAAACAAACCGGAAATAATCGAATAAAAGGTGCTTATAAATCAAAATTAAACAAAATGTAAAAAGTAATGTGAAAACTTTTTGAAATATTTGAAACACTTACAGCTTTGGTGGCTTTTGTTTAAAATAACCCGTTTGATTAATTTTACAACAAATTAAAAGGGTGAAAAAAACAATACAAATCGCAGTAGGTGTAGAATTAATTTCAAGGAGGAAAAAAGTTAAATCCTAAAAATGTACGCAATAAATTAATCTTTTTTGTTCACTACTATATATACAGGGTGTTTCAAAAGTTTGGGTTATCGCTCCCATCCATTTATATACAAGTAGCAATTAATAATACTAGCTTGTACTTTTCGAATAGTTCGTGCACTGCACTACTAATGGTGCACCGAGCTGGCGAAATAATAATTGTGTTTAATTAATATGAGTATCGCGGTCAACAATTTTTTTAAGCCCAAGTCCAAGAAGGATCAATCCTTAACTAAACTTAATCTAACTGAAAACGTATTAGGCTTGTTTAAGCATCTGTCGTCAGAACTTCTGTAGCTCACAGGACGAACGAGTCGATTAATTTATAATAATAATGATGATAGTAATAATATGTAAGACACTATAAAGTCGTCCAAAATGTACGAACGTGTCCCACTGCATCGATTTTAACGACGACATATATCGTCGATACACGTACATTATGAAAATAACGGAACAGAATAATGTAATGAGCTTCGTCGAGTCGTAAATATGATTATTATATTGTAACCGTTAAACCGTATGCTGATAAAACCTAACGTCCAAAAATCCCATGAACCCATATACCTACTTAGGATGCAAGCTGCATCATAATGTTATTATAATTTATAGTTATCATAGTAACAAAAATATGTCGTGAATGGACGTCACAAGCGCGACCGGAAAAATGCGAAAATACCGAAAGGAAAAAAGAAACGAGTTCGAACGTGTTTCGCAAAATCGCGGAACTCGCGACTACTAAACAACTGTATTATTATACGACAGTCACAAGTCGTGCTCACATGTGTGCCTAACTACAGAGATCATTCGGATTTCTTTCGTTTAAATAACATTAAACAGATACCTATATACCTAAGTCACATAGGTACCTACTTACGTTCGAAACGGACTGCACTTTCTCTGTAAATGATCATTATACACATGGGTAAATTAATATTATATTATATACATAGAAACGAATGAGAAAACGAAATAAAATGTTATTAGGTATATTACTTTTCCGCGGTAATAAACCGCCTCGTCTGCAAGTCGTTGTAAAACCACGCGATGTCATCTCGGGGGGTAATAAAACCGAGGTGTTTATTTGAAAACAGCCACCCGCCGATTTCTGTTTTTGTAGTTTGATGCATTTTTCCAGACAACTGCAACTGCTGCAGCTGCACTCGTAACTAATATCGAATGCATTCGTCGCAATGCCAATGTCGTATATACGACTGTTGCATTTTTACTTGAAAACTACCCGGTTATGGCCGTACACACACCATAATATAGCACTGATCATTCCTATATTATATTATATCGGTCGGGTACAACAACTGTTTTGGTCCTAAAATTTTGAAATAGTTCAGGTTGTCTGTCTATAAATACGATGGACATTTATTTTCGAAAAAACATCGTGACTGCAATCTCGCCGTAACAGATAACAATATTGCAAAAATATTTTAATTTTTTTTCCTGTCTAATCTATGTCAGTCGTCTACTCGTCTGTATATATTGTGCCCTACATATCGTGCGAAGATCGAAGGTGGTTCACACACGTATTTTTGTAAAATAAATGTCTTAAACGATCGTCGCGCATTAACGCAAATATGCTTGAGAAATTGAGTTACTGTTACATGAGAATTTTTTTCAGTCAAAATATTTGCAATTAGTTTGTATTATGAAAACATTCCGAGTGCTTTTTCTATGGACATTTGACGATGTTTATCAAGCAAAATAATTACATTTTATATTATTCCAATCAACTTGTTTAGCTTACAACCTCGTTATTAG
>NW_019101754.1:0-5498 GCF_001856785.1 Myzus persicae | reverse complement strand
TTGTTTTATTAAACTATCGAAACTATTGAACTATCGAAACTATCGAACTATCGGAAAACTATCGAAACTATCGAACTATCGAAACTATCGAACTATCGGAAAACTATCGAACTATCGGAAAACAATCGAACTATCGAACAATCGAATCTATTGAACTATCGAAGAATCGATACTATCGCCTATCGAAGTTTTTTTATCATCTGATATCAGTGATAAACTGATATCATCAGACAAGTGAACGCTTATCAATTATATAAATTATCAATTACTGTTTAATGATTAATTTTATTTAATTAGTATTAATTAAAAAATTATTTAATTATTATAAAAATTAAAAAGCAAAGGAAATAAATAGCAATGTCAATCCCGAAGAAAAACTCTTCTATTGTTTGGAAGCACTTTCGAAGGGACCCAAATACTCCTGATGAGGCCACTTGTTCGATTTGTAATAACAAGTACAAAAGATCTAACGGCACAACCAACTTATTAGACCATTTGAAACGTAAACATTTTACTGTATTATGCCGTGATGAGTTACAACACACTGAGACTGAACAGATTGAAGAAGATAGAAATCAACCTGGTATGTACTATGTGATAAATATTTAGATTTTACAATTTAGTATGTAGATGCTAGATACTATATTATGTTATAAATTCTAAGGGAATTAATAATTTATGCTAAGGTTTGTGAGTATTCTAAATAAATATTTCTTTTTTTTAAATAGGAACATCAGGGGAACGACAATCTACAGGTGTTTTCTCTCCTTGTAATAATCCAGTTATGGCAGTAACCAGTGTTGTTGAACCAGTATTAAAGAGGCAAAAACAACTTTTATTGTCTAATAGGTAAGAGTATTGTATTAATTTCTGAAAATTTTCAATACGTAGTACAATTTTCTTATTACCATGTTAACATGTATTTTCTTATTTTTTAAAGCTAACTAAATTTCTTTATATGTTTTTGTATATTAAATTTAAGTGTATATGCTGGCATTGATTTCTATTTAAATTGTAAAGCTTGTCTGTTCTATATTATGCTATATTGTACATGTTTATGCTTAACCTAGCCAATAAGTCTACAACGTATATCAATTGAATATTGTGCATTTGCCATTTACTATTTGGTAAACAAAAAGTAAGTAGTATTCACTTAAATGTTGCATGTATCACTATTTACTTGGATTTACACTAACTATATTATTATTACTTTATCTATATATTGATTTGTATACTGTATTCTTAAATACAAAGAATTAATTATTTTAATTATTTACAAATCTCATATTTAATTTTTAGTTTACAGGTTTATTCATTATCCAACTGGTTTGGAATGCAATTATTTATTAAGAGGACTTCACAGTCAAAACACACAATTTTAAAACTGACTTTGTCTGCTATATAAGTAACATGTTGAAAAAACTTAAAATTCAATAGTTTGGCTTATCAGCAGCATAAGTGTGAAGTATTTCAAAATAAAAAGAAGTGACTTTATAAATACTTATCTTAGTATATTACAAAACCTTTTTCAATGGTTTAAATTTCAAGTTTATATGTGATAATAAGTATTATTGCAAATTATCATACAATATTTTTTGTAGTTGATTTAAATACAATGTTTAAATTATAAAAATAAGTAATAACATTGACTGTTATTATACACATATTATGTTATGTTGTTATGTTATATTTTAAGTCTGGCATTTTATCTCAGTAGTCAGTATGTCTCATTTTTTTCTTTAAGATTTGGTACACCGTCGGAAAATCAAGTTAGAGCGTTCCATGAAGCTATTGTGAAGATGATAGCTGAAGACCTTCAGCCTCTTTCGATTGTTGAAAATTCAGGATTTCGTAGTATGATACAGCTTTTGGACTCCAGGTGATTATTAAATAATAAATAAAAACTTTTAATATTTCAATTTTGGATATTGAGCAGAGTGATGAATGTATTTTTTTAACAAATCAAAATATTAAATATTATACCATTTATTATCAATATTATATTACTCTAGGTATCAAACAAATATTGTTCCAGAACCTTGACTTAATGGTCTATATATTCAATTTTTTTTTTTTTAATTGTTTCAGTTAGAGTAAATAAAATTGCGGTAAATACTAAATATACAAATGTACTTATTACAGGTATGAAATTCCCAGTAGGAGATCCCTTGGAAGAACAATAATACCTAGAATATTTTCAACAGTCCAAAGTAAAGTTGAGGCTTTGTTAAATGAAGCAAGACATGTAGCTATCACAACCGACATTTGGACGTCAATGAATACAGATTCATATCTGACTATGACCGTTCACTTTCTAAGTCAAACCCAACTGAAAACTTTAGTGTTATGCACAAAAAAATTAGACTGTAATCATACTGGTGCAAATATTTGTGAAATTATGCGCGAAGAATTAAATAAGTGGAATATTTTTGAAAAAGTTGTCGCAGTGGTAACGGATGGTGGAGCAAATATTAAATCTGCAGTCAGGCATATGGGACTGTCACATTTACCGTGTACTGCGCATAAATTAAATTTAATAGTTCAAAAAGCATTAGAATTGTCAGATAATGAAGAGATTGGACCAGATGACAATACTGATGAAAGTGATCTAAAAAAAATATTTAAGAAGTGTCGTAACATAGTTGGTTTTTTTAAGCGAAGTGAAGTGGGTAACAGAATGTTAGTCGAAAAACAGAAGCAACTTGGAAACGAAACGGTCCTTAAATTAAAACAAGATGTACGTACTCGCTGGAACAGCACATTTCTCATGTTAGAACGGCTAATTAAACTTAAAGAACCACTCACCATAGTGATGATGACTTTAAAAGGAGCTCCAACTAATCTCAGCTCCGAAGAATGGAATATAATTGAGGATATGATACCATTACTAAGACCATTTGATAAGTTAACTGTTGAGCTCTCTGCAGAACATTATCCGATGATTTCAATGGTTATACCATTAATACGAGGTAATTAATTTCATGATTCTGTGTTTAACTTTTGTGTTTTCTATTTAATACTTCAAAATGTCATTCATTATTTATAGGTCTGCAAAGTTCATTAGCATCAAAAAATCCAAATACGCAACTTGGAATATTCATTAAAAATAGATTGATGGAAAATACTACCAAGCGTTTCGATAGCCTAGAAGAACAAACTTTAACACCACATTTTTCTAGGGCTACATTGTTGGATCCGAGGTGCAAAAAGGTTGTGTTTGGGTTGGAAGTAAATGCCAAAGAAGCAGAAACATGCTTAGTTTCTGAAACAGCTGCTTTAATTAGTAATGTTTCAAACACTGGTAAATAATAAATATTTGTACTTAAATTTATGAAATATCATTAAACATAATTACTAATTAGTGAACTAATTTACATTAGTATGATATAATTTAAAAATAAATCACTTATATATACACCAAATGTAATTCATCATTC
This sequence comes from Myzus persicae, assembly GCF_001856785.1. NCBI lineage: Eukaryota > Metazoa > Arthropoda > Insecta > Hemiptera > Aphididae > Myzus > Myzus persicae. The sequence continues at coordinate 2,061 of NW_019101754.1, read as the reverse complement.
TAAACATTTTACAAAAATATTATTTAGCTAAAATGTGATATGATTAAATCTTTCTGTAGAAAAACTGCAACCAAAGTTGTTGAGAATTTTAAACAATCATATTTTACTTAATTTCAGAACAAACTACCCATACGTCTGAAGTAAATCTTGACACCGATGGCGACAATGTGTGGAATTTCCTCTATTCTAGAGTTTCAAATGTCCAGTCTCAGACAACGAGTAGAAGTAGTGCTACATCCTTAATGAGGCAATACTTAAGTATGCCTCATCAAGATTTGAAGTGCAATGTGGCTGAATTTTGGAATGACCACAAGACTGTGTTAGCTCCACTAAGTGATATAGCATTAAAATATATTATAATTCCAGCAACCTCAGTGCCAGCAGAGAGAATTTTTTCCAAAGCAGGGCAAATATTAAGCGCTCGGCGCAATAGGTTATTACCCAAAAATGTAGATCAATTAATTTTTTTAAACAAAAATATTATGTAAGTTTTTTTTTATTGATACACAAGTAAGTAATAATATATTATGAAAAGGTATTTATCTATTTTATTATGAAAAAAGGTATGTATAATTTATATTTTGTATTTGAAAACTAAAGTAAAGTTTGTTATAGTTAAAAAATTTTTTATTTTTTTATTTTACAGATAATATTCAACTGGTTTGAAAGTCCAACACATTTTACCTCTGGAAGGTCATATAAGGGTATTTACTATTTACTAGGTTGTACAATTTGTATTCAAAAAAATCTCTGGAACAAGGTTTGATACTTAATTTGACACATACATTTGCAGTTTTAAGTTGATGATACATATATATATTGCTGTGGTGAGTATGAAATTTGGGGTGGATAATTGACAGCCTGCTCGTGGCCCACCCTGCATACAAGTTTTTTTTAACTTGAATCAATGTCAATTGTCATTATACATAGTACTACACGTATCAATTTTAATTATTGTAACATATCAGAATCCCTTAAAACTGATGATAAACTAATATGAAACTAAATAAAGTTAAATATTTCAAAAATAAAAATAATATTTTTTTTTCTTTTCTTTTGTTGAAGCTCAAAATATCCAACTGGTTTGGATAAAATGTGTGTACTGAATAAGTGAATAGTGTTTAGTTATATATCTATTATCTAGTGTCCCTCAAGTACAAATCCTATACGGCATATTATAAAACCCTCGGTTTTTCCTAATCACAGTTATCATAAAATGTAACCTCATCTATTTTCATTTTCTTTTACAATATCTAATAAAATTCCTAGAGAAATACATTATTTTTATTAGATTTGTGAAAGCTCATGGTAAGTTTTAATTTTTAAAACAATATAATATTAATATACACCTAAAGTAATTAAGTCCTTATTAAGTACTTATGTCCTTCCTATGTCCATAACATTTAAGAAACTAGAACATAACACCTTTTGGTTTTTACTTTTTACAAAATGCTAAATAGTTAATTGAGTTTTTAAAAATTGCTAATATTTTATTTAAATATTTTATCAATATTTTATACTACCCTACCTAGTTATTAGTTATAACTTTATTAGGTATTCTAAAATATAAGAACATTGTTAATGTTAATGGTCATTGTGAAATAAAAACGGCCCTTTTGGTGAGGGGAAGGTTATGTACTTATGTGCGGAAACTGCAATAAATGTTTGAAATACTGATAAGTTTAAATCTTTGTTGTTTAAAAATAATAAAACTTAATAAGTTAAACGCATTTCGAGTGTCCATTTGTCCAACTTTCTCGTTCCAATATTTAAAAGTTTAAAACTAGTTGGTAGTTACTAGTTTGGTATTGACTATTGGTATTTGCCATTTGCTACTTGGTAGTAGTGTGTTGTTCTGTGGTAGTGTACTACTATCAGTACTATCAAGTATCAATCGAAAAATCACTCGATAGTTTTCCAAACTATCGATAGTCAAAACTAGTCGGTTCCACTAACGAATGAAAACTATCGAGTAATTCATTCGATGGTTTTAAAAACTATCGATGAATAATAATATCTATTCAATCGAAAAATCACTCGGTAGTTTTCCAAACTATCGAT